>NW_028258469.1:0-76115 GCF_053883595.1 Heterocephalus glaber | reverse complement strand
TTAGCTCAGTGGTTCTGGCCCCCACCTTGAAACCACAAGGACCCGAGTTCGATCCCTGGTACCAAAAAATTTTTTTTTAATTTTTAAAAAATTTCTAAAAACCAACCAACTCCCATAAAAATTATTTCAGTGTCCCGCTCTCTTCCTCTTCTTCCTTCCTTTCTCCATTCTTATAGCTAAGTACTGAAATGCCTAAAGCTACAGAAGGCTTCCAGAGTTTGTTCATTTTCTTTATCAGCAGTTACCTTTTTTCATATCACAAACTCAATTTTTACATGCAGGATTATAGCACCTGGAACAATTTTCAAACTTTGAAAATTTAAAAACACAGATTATGGGTATCCCTTTTTATGATAGTAGGAAGAAATGTGGATAAATCTTCCATAATTTATACAGGAACTCTGATTGTAATAGCCACAGGAAATAATTATACTTGCTTTTTGTTTTTGTTTTTTTTTTTGGTACTGGGGATCAAACTCAGGACCTTGTGCTTGCAAGACAGGTGGCAGAACCCACTGAGCTACATCCAGGCCAGAAATAATTACACTTGTCTATGAATTCAGATTCATTGATACAGAATGCAAATCCAAATGTAAAATGTGAATTCACAAACGAATACCCACTTTTAAAAGGTATTTCTTAAACAATTCTACCATACTTATATAACAATTTAGTATCAACAAATGCAAAGCTTTATAAACATTGACTATTTCTATATGTTCCTTCATTTATCATTTTCTATTTGTAGGATAAAACAGATGATCATAAAGTCATACCCATCTTTCTAACAAAAGAATTACTTATGGAATATCCCAAAAGTACAGTCACTTAAAGCAAAGTTAAAATAAGAAATATTTGCTTCTAGATTTTGGTCCTTAACAGTTACCTAATAAACCAAGTCACTGATTAGAAAGTTAAAAACTTGAGTCAGTATCGATAATCTGGTCAGATCTCTCAAGGAGCATTAAATAGTCAGTCATATTGTCCTCATAGTCAAGACAGTATAATCAGTTAGTTTAGGCAGGAAAAATGCAATAAACTTATGATATCTGCAGTACAAAGTTTCAAATTCAACAGAAATTACCCCCAAACAAGTCTTTTTCACCTGACTTACTTTCATCTGAATTTATACAATTTGTAAAATAATAGGTGTAAATATATGTGATCAACTAGAGTACAATACATACTTAATAGAGAACATGCATGTTGAATTTTTAAAATCTCCACTTAGATGGGTTTTTAAAAAACATATAGTAAACTTACTTATTCCAGAGAGGATATCTAATAACATGCACTTTTTACATCTAATAACACATTGTGTTAATCTGCTTTTTGTCTTGATTTGGAATTCTCTGATTAGAAACAACTTTAAGCCCAGGCACAGTGACACACGGCTGTAATCCCAGCACTTTGGGAGGACTGCAGGTTTGAGTCCTCCCTGGGCAATATAGCAACATCCTGTCTCTAAAAAACAAATCACAACAACACAACTAGGGCTGGAGCTGTAGCTCAGTGTGGAGGCCCTTGGTTTAATTCCCTAGTACCACAAAAACCAAAACCAAAATCAAACCAAAACAAAAACCAGGCTGCCACTGCCTTTTAAAATTACTTTCTCACTGTAGAAGTCAGGCTGATGTTTCAGTAAAGGCCAAAAAATAGCTTCTATATGCTGATTTGGTAAAGGGGAGAAAAGATCTAGGCAGTATAACGTGGGGCCAGTTTTCAACAGAATCACTGAATTTCTTCCAGTGCTTTTCTTTCCACTGCCAACATCAGTACATCCTTTCTGCACAAAATACTTTATATTGGCTTTTGTAAATAAAAAAGCTATGCTCTCTTGTAAGACTATGACATTGTATTTCAATAATAAGGATATAAGGAAGGGAATAACAAAACACTTGATAACTAATTAATATATTGCTACACTTTGATACACAAAAACATGAAAACTTAACTTTAATGTTGAAATATTACCTTTAGAGACTTGAAAAAGTAGAAATCAAATGTTCATTTTCAATTGTGGTACTTTTATGGAAGCTTCTCCAACTTCTTTTGATATATCTACTCCAAGAGGACATCTGCATCATGAGGCAAATCATATTATTTCAAATACTTGTTTCATCACTAGTTCTGCAAACTATGTTTCAGAATTCTGATAAGCAGTATCTAACGTATAGTTCATAGTATGTGGTGATGAGTACTACATACATACAAGCATAGTGGAATCTCAAGCTAGAATAAAGACCACTTCATTAATAAGAAATATAAACTTTGAGATTTTTTTTTTTTTTTTTTTTTTTTTTGGTACCGGGGATCGAACTTGGGTCCTTGTGCTTGCACACCCAGTAGGCAGTGAAACCACTGAGCTAAATCCCTGGCCCCACTTTGAGATGTTTTTGAGTAAGATTTTTACTGCTCTCAAATACAGTAAATTAGTAAGTTTAAAATTTTAAAATGAAATATAAAAATAACAAGATGCTTTATAATTTTTTACAAAATTAAAATGCTAAAAAGAAAAACCTAAAAAAAATAAAATGCTAAAGACATTCTATCACATAAAGTCAAACCTACACTCACATTCTAGAAATCCCCTAGGTGTATGTATTCTTCTCTGAGGTTCCAAAAGCTGACTTATTCCTTTCCAACCTTCCTCTGGCACTAGTGGCAGGACAAGTCTCACCTCCTACTCTCTGTTTAAAATTCTTTCTCAGTAAGTGATTTTAGCCTCAGATTTCTGCTTTTCTTTATTGCTCAAGATAAGACTTTGACCTGACCCCAGCCCAGAAAAAGCCATCATCTCCAACCTCAAGACTGCCACAAGAGGGCACCAGATCAACTGGCCCAGGCTGGCCCATCCACATAAGGGGCTCTGTCACACTAGCTCAAATCTGCTCATCCACCATCACATCATTAGTGTGTAATACACGTAGCACAACTGGCACATTATAGACTATCATGCTGACAATTTTTGTTGTTGTTGTTACCGGGGATCCAACTCAGGACCTTGCACTTGCGAGGCAGGCGGAGGTACCACTGAGCTAAATCCCCAGCTCCATGCTGACAAGTTTTACATCAGATGAAAGAGTCCAAAAGAGAATTATGTTATTATGAAACATAATTGTCCTTTAGTATTCCAGAATTAACTGACTAGAACTTGATAATAAAGTAGGTTACTGGAATTTTGATTTGAGACAGGAAATAAGGATTGCAGGAAGCAGCCTGAGCACTTCTCAGCTGTCCCTATGAGACCATAGTCACAACTCAATCTCATACCTGAACGCTTTCTGCATGTTTTCCTTAAGTTCCCCAGCATACCAGCTAGTTCTAAGAGCCTTTTGACACTGCAGAAATCCAGGCTATGGAGATGGTTTCTATTCTGGTCCCCGAAAAAAGAAAATGTATCACCCCTACCCAGGGCTGGTTCCTAACTCACTTGTGACTTGTCAAAAATTTTATAGTTTGATTCTGTAGCAAAAATATTTCTTATAACATGTCAACCTCAAGTAGGTTCCTGAAAAAAATTCATGCAACTTTCCTTCGAGTACCATCAGAATGTCAACGAAAATCTCACATTATAAAAGCAAAATTCAGCCTTTGGCTTATATCAGGTAACTGGCACAAAGTTTATAAATGGTACCACGTACTTTGGTTCATAGCGGATGCCTTCTACGTTGTGTAAAATGCCCAAGCCAGCACGTAATCTTTCAATGCCATTCCTAAATAAAAGTCATCAGAATAAAACAAACAGCCCAGAGATTTAAGAGAAAAGGATTTAGAATGATGAAATGGTAATTACTAGTTACATGACTATGAACGAAACACATATCCTGTGGCTTACCATGCAATCATAATGCCGTTATCAGTGCACAGCCTGGGAGGGGGACACAACAAAGTGCACTGCGTAGCATTTGTGACAATTTCCAGAACTCTTCGGATATAAAAGTTACTTGCAACACCTCCAGACACAACCTGAAAGAATTGAGAAGGTCAAAATTAACAACTATCACACGCGTACAAACTAAGCTGTTAATTAAGCCCAAGGAACCTATCAGCCTTACAGAATTGAAAACTACCACGTTTTGGGGTAGGTGATGGGGAAGAGATATCCCTGTATCATAAAATTTAGAGATGAGAAAAATCACTAATAATTTTACTGTCACCATATAATCACTACTATCATTTTATATTTTTCTAACCTTTTTCTAAATATTTCTGAAATATAACTGCCATTATGGTACACCAATATTTTTAGATCCTGCAATTTTTACCTGTAAACATTTTTACTTTACTATAAACTTGAAAAAGCCATTAACATTCATTTAATATTTAACTTTTCAAATTACTTAAACATTTTATTATAGGTTATAATATTAGTATACAATATAGTTTATAATTTCTATTGTAGTTTATAATTTCTATTATAGAATTTTATAAAGAATAAAGTGTAAGATACATTAGCCAGAAAGATTATCAAGACTTTTAAGTATATTTAAAGGGATTTCATTAAAGAATGGAGGAAACCAGCCCACTTTTCTAAAAATAGTGATGGCAATTATTGCATCTGGTTTCTTTATTGTAAACCCTCTTTCAAGTCCAGTGAGAGATGTGGCATTGTGTTTTTTGCTACAGAAGCTGTACAAGAGTACCTGGCCCATAAAGCTACCTTATCTATGCTAGAAATGACTGTGTCAGTCTTTTCTGCTCTGCATAATTTCACACTGCCAGGGCCAGGATATGTCCTAAACACAGGTCAATCAAGGTCTTAAGGAAATAACACACCGCAAAGCGTATTACAACTATTATGTGAGATGACAAAACTTACTAGTACTGCATTACTTTGAGATAACAAGTCTCTCTGCTTGCAAAACAGAATAGCGCGGTGTGTTCTTTTTGCAATGTGGCACGCTGTTGTGTGCTGTACCGCAGCAGCGATGTCTGCAGCTGAAGACAGGACTCGCCCCTTTTCAACACCTGCAAAAATAAGTAGGTACTTTTAGGCACAACCCAGGAATATTTATCTGTCCAACTTTACTAACTGGAAATATACCTTCCTCTTTTTCCTTTTGCATTATTATTTTATCAATAATATGTTGAAGTCCAGTAAAAGAAAAATCACAATTTTTAACAAGATGCATGGGTGGATTGATATCAAGATGAAATCTATCTCCTTGTTTGGCCAAATGTTCTATAGCTTTCCCACCACTCATGCCGGAGCATTCTGGATGTTTGATTAAAGAAAGTCTTCTTGCCACCTATCAAAAACAAAAATATATTTTAAAAAATAAGTCATAAATTATACATTTTGAAACCAAAAGGCGCAAGGGAAATGAATAGAAAAATTAATAAAATGCTGTACACTACATTTTGACAAATGTGGGGTATAGCTGATGTTCAGTAAAGCAGAAAACCCTGTTCCTACGACAACCTGATGAGCAGTGGCCAAATGCTGTCCGCTACTTTTGCTCTCCTATTGGGGCTGGAAAATAGGCTTGAAGTTATCATGACTGCTTAATGATGAACTCCAAAGAGGAAAGCCTGCCTTACTGTTTCTTCTTATCATTTCAGCTGTTGGTAGCTGTGTCTTTGTTTTGTTTTTGTTTTTTGGTACCGGGGATCAAACTAGCTGTGTCTTTTTCATATGTGGCAAGAGGCTCTGTAGTATTCGAAAACAAAAGAAAAAGAAATCTATTTGGCTACGGTGCCAGCGATTGTGCGCTTAATGACAGAACCTTTTGTTTAATAAGATATTGAGCAATACTCTGATGCATAGCAGTAGTGCATCTATTGCTATTTAACTGAAATAAACATTATAACAAGAAAGAATGAAGTTAATTCTTAAATAATTACCTTGTCAAGCATGTCACCAGGTGCTATGTCCAAAGACTTTCCAAGAAGCAGAAAATCTGAAACTCCTCGGACTAATGCCAACAGACAATGACCTCCAGAAATCAAAAGAACTAAAAAAGGAAATTCTACTTGATTGGTCAGCCTAATAGTCAGTGCATGAGCCTCCATATGATGAATGGGGATGAATGGCTTCTTTAACTGGTTCACCAGCTGCATGCTAAATGATAAGCCTACCCCCAAGCTTAAAGCAAGCCCTGGTTTTATGGTAGTTGCAATCGCTGAGAGTTCACTTGGAGAGATTCTACTCGCAGAAAGAGCTTCCTGTACTATTCGTTGAATATTTTCTCTGTGAAGCTGCTGAGCTACTGGAGGAATAATCCCACCTGTCCTGCAAGAAACAAAAAGGTAGCTTTTTATACACTGAAGATTGTAAAGACAAAGAAACAAAAATGACAATATTGTAACTAAAGGCATGATTCCAAATTAATCATTATAGGGCTGGAAATATTCAGCTTCTTCAAATTGTGCATTATAATGTAGCACACTGTAAGAACTCAATATAAAATGATTAAGGGGATAATGTTTCTACCTTTCCAAACCTGTGCATAAAATCCCCACAGATTTGCTTGCTGATGAATTAAATCAAGTCCCGAACAAGGGAAAGACAGGATAAAATTATACTTTAGAAAAATTAATCTCCTTGTAGATGAGAGATTTTGAGAGATTACAGCAAAAGCATTTGTGTGAAATGATTGTATCTTAAAGTGGGTGATTTATGGGAATGGACAGAAAGAGACAGAGAACCTCGCAAAATGTAATAGATAACTGGATATATGGGACTAATGGATGAAGGCATCAAAGATTCAGATTTCTGGCTGAAATGACCAGAACGAAAGAAATACTAACAGTGAGAAACAAGAAGATAATTTTGTGAAGATGAACTTATTTTTAAATATATTGCACTTGAGGTCATAGCAGGAGAGTAAATTGCTTGCAATCCTAACAAAGTTTGATTCCAAACTTGTAAATGAGATTTTTGATCCATGTAAGACAATGCATGCATGGTCACCCCAAATACCAAATGTAAAGAATGAGGCGGCACATTTGCTGCCAACAAATATGCTAGGACGTGACTGCTTTATAATCTGAGGAGCAGCGCAATAAAATACAGAGTGCAAAATACATGTGGACTCTCAAAATTTATCTTCCATACAGTCAATGTTGTAAGACCTACTACTTCTATACACAAAAATAAAAATCCTTAGAGCATCCAATGAATGCTTAATAGTTAAAATATGAGGTATGATAAAAATATATTAAAAATTTTTAAATATATTACAGTAAAAAACATGTCACCAGTAATTTCCCTCAAAATACTTTCCCTCGCTTTGAACACACTTATCCCGTCATTCTTCCCACTTTCTGAAGCAGTTCTGAAGTCCTCTCTCATGTCTTTAGTTGTGCTGTGGTGGCTGCCGGAAGTCTGTCCTGAATCAATTCAAAATGCTGACATTTCTGATCACTTTGATTTTCAGCAGGAGCCAGAAGTCACATGGTTACCGTCATGTTTTTACAAGCCTGCCTTTCCACTGGATGATACTGGGCAGCAGCATTCACTGTATTTTTCATCATGCCTCCTAAAGACACAAAAACAGGACTTCCAGAACTGCCTCAGAAAGTGGGAAGAATAATGGGATATGTGTGTTGGACGCAAGGGGAGAATTTTGAAAAGGATTAACAGCAATGTGTCTTTTAGTGTAACAAAATTTTTAAAAATTTAAACATGCACTGTGTATTTTGATTAAGCCATTTGTGTTATTTTAGGCAATGAGGGAGATATAAAGAAGGTATCTTATTTCAACACATACATATTATAATTTACCTTAATTCTTCAGAGATACATTTTTCATATTCCTATCTCTATTCACAGCGTCAATAACCCCATAATCATTTGGGTTTTAAGGTTCACCTTTACCTTTCTTTCCTTCTCACTCTCCACACTTAACACCACTCCCATTGCTATGACCAAATACGAAAAGCCCTCCCTCTACCATCTACTCAATAGTCTTCTAATTGCACTCTCCTGGCTCTGTCCTGTGGTCCTTGGAGACCATTCCATATTGGGAGGCCAGAGAATAGCACAAAAGACACTCTGTTACTGACCCTATTGCTTTCCTACTCAAAACCTTTACTTTCTTGGAATTCCGGAGACTTTAAGTTCCTTTCCCTCCACTCATTTCTTCCTTCTGTCTTGCATCTTTTCCTTTCCTTTGTGTGCCTCTTCTGTGTATTATAGATTCCAGAGACTATACTAAGAACTAGGAACAAAAGGCCTAATCATTTTTCCAGGTTCCTGAGGACTTGATATATCTGGATACAAGGTGGTGGTCTCCATCACCGTGGGGCTTAAAGTCTACCGGGGGAAAGACTATGTATAAGAGTACAGATGTGTAAATTGTAAAAAAAGATTACAGATAAAATATGCTGGATATGGTGATACAGAATAAACCTAAGTTAGTCGGAATACTTAATTTAGATGACATGCTCAGGACCAGCCTTTTTGTGAAATTCACATTTATGTGTTCAAAATGTTAAGATAGCTGGGTATGAAAGTGCACGCCTGTAATCCTAGCATTCAGGAAGCTGAGGTAAGAGGACTGATGTGAATTTGGGGCCAGCTTGGGCTACAAAGTGAGTTCAAGACCAGCCTAAACAACAAAGTGAGACCCTGTCTCAAAAGAAAAGCTCGAGAAAGTCAGAAATCAGTGATTCTCACTTTACGCTGCCCTTCCATTACTAGCTTTCTTTTATTCTACTTAACATGCCTCTCATTAGGATAATAATACTTCACTGTACCTTATTACCCAGCGTAGTCCCTTTCATAGAGGATGTTACCATTTGAAGATTACTCTATTTCTTCACATAAATTATTATTTTTTTTTTTTAATTTTTATTTATTTATTTATTTTTCTTTTGGTACCGGGGATCGAACCTGGGTCCTTGCGCTTGCAGGGCAGGCGGCGGAACCACTGAGCTAAATCCCCGGCCCTACATAAATTATTTTTAATCCTCCAAGGCAGGTGTTATCTTTGTTCACTGATGTGAAAACAGAATCAGGACAAAGAACTTGCTGAAAGTCGCAGATCCAATAAATACTAAGTCCTTGACTCAGGATTCAATACCAGTTTGATCCAAAACTACTAGTTTTTTTCACTATCCAGACGTAAATTGATACAGCTTGGAGGCATATTTCATTATACTGTGAACCGGCTAATAACTTAAAATCTTGAGATACTGCATCAAAAACTATGATTTCCACTTCTGGTTGAAAATTCTGATGATCTAATGACATAGGTCCTAGATTCCTGCATGGCAACGACTGGCTAGAGCTCAATTATCGCCTGTAGATATTTTGCTTTTATCTAGCCCACCTATTTACATAATCTCCCTGGTAGTCCTCTTCAAATATCTGCATTTATAAACCTTGCATCATTCTAAACTTTAATACAACAGTGTATTACTGTGTATTTAAGCATCAACACAAGTTCTATGTATAAATGTGAATAGGATTTTTTTCTGCAGGGATTAACATAATATAGGGGAAAAAAATGAAGCCCAAGATGGCAGCACTAGGGTTCAGGCTGGAGGGTTGTGTGATTTCCAGTGGACAGTAAGTCTGGAGTCATCAGAATCCCAGTGCAGGTGCACCTCAGTCTCCCTGTAAATAGCCTGTATAATCAGGGTCAATACTGGCATGAAGCCACTATTGTGTATGGCCCTATAAATCTAGAATGGGCAAGGGCTGGGGAGGTCTAAGCAGCTGGGAACTATAGAGAATGTGCAGCCAATGCACAGCTAAGAGCAACTGGGAGCCGTAATGGTATCAGAGAAGCACCTGAGGATAAAGATGTCTAATCCAGTCCACAGCTCTGCATTTCTTCAGGCTGCCCAAATCTCAAAAAAAACCTCTTCAGCCTGAACGGGTGACAAGACACATAGAAAGGCTATAGAGCAAGTCATGCTTTCCTAGGACTTCAGTTGAGAATATGAAACATATGTGTGGAGACAGGAAAAGGCATTCTAAAGAGAAAACCACTGATAAATATTTGAGCTGGGAATGAGGGTTTTTTGTTTTTGACAAGAAGAGTAGCTGAGGTTGGGATCATACTGTGGAGAGGTGTAAAAGCCAGGGTGAGGTGTTTGAGGTTTTCTTTAGCAATTATTGGAAACTTTACACAAAGGAAGATCATAAAACTTAACTATTATACACGATAAACACAAAAGAATGGTGTCATTTACTTTTTTTTTTTTTTTTTAACGATAGCAATGACTAAGACCATGTTTACTTACTTTAAATGGACTTCAGTTTGGGAATGTATCGCTTCTCCCAACACATTTCTGGTTTCATCCACCACAGCAGCTGCTGTATCATCACAACTGGTTTCAATTCCCAGGACCACTTTATGAAGATATTGTGTTCCGGGATGAAAATTAAAACTTTGAGAAAACGCATAAACTTTTGTTTTTGATGGTTTAGAAAAAACTCCTGCTGCCTTATTCAATATTAACATACTTCCTACTCTTAATAGGCAATTCCTGAAAAAGAATTACAGAAACAAACATTACTTGAAACATATTAGTGATTAACCCATTCACTTAAACAAAATATTGAATACTGTTTGATTTTTTAAAAAAAAATTTGTGGTACTAGGGAATCTCAGGGCTTTGCACCTGTTAGGTAAGTGCTCTAACACTGGCCCAGCCCCTGGTTTATTTATTTTTTAATATATAGTTTTAGAGAACTATAGGAAAGTTTATAAAAGTCATCAAAATTTTATATAGATCCTAGCTACCTGTGAATATAAATAACATTATGTATGAGGACAATGCTTTCCAAAGGGCAAAAGACAGATATATAATTTGTTAGTATTAAAGGCTGAGCATTCCTAATCCATAAATCTGAAACACTCCAAAATCTGAAACTTTTTGAGTACTGCTATGATGCCACCTGCGACATGTCAGCCAAAGCACAGGCATGTTAAAAACAGTGCCCTATATAAAATTACCTTCTGACTGGGCCGGGGATTTAGTTCAGCGCTTCCGCTGCCTGCCTCGCAAGCGCTAAGACCTGAGTTCGACCCCCGGTACCAAAAAAAAAAAAAAAAAAAAAATTACCTTCTGACTATATGTATGAGGTGTATAAGAAACAAAAATAAAAATCTAAACAAAAATCATGTTTAGACTTGAGTACCATCCACAAGCTATCTCATGTATATGCCAATATTCCAACCACCCCTCAAACACTCATATTTTTAAAAAAAATCTGAAATCTAAAACACTTCTGGTTCCAAGCATTTCGGTTAAGGGAGGCTCAACCTGTACTGTTACTTTTATGCTGTTTTTGCGAACTATTTATTATTCTTTATAAAACAGATACTCTTACAGTACAACAGTTGCATGGATAGTTCTCCGAAAGTGCTATTTATTTTTTCATTATTAAGACAAAATGTGATTTAAGAAACTCAACAAAGGGAAATAAAACAGATAAAAAGAAATGCATCTCATTTCCTGGAAACATTTTTTCAAAACAAAATTTAATAATTTGAATAAAAAAGTTTATATAAAACACACATAAGCAATCAAAGATTTAGTCTTAGTTTAGAAACAACAGTCTTCTCATACAGCTAGTCCCAAATAAACACATCTCGATTAAAACCACCTGCAACCCAACACTATTCCTAAATTACAACCTTTGGAACTAAATCTCCCTTTTGCCACAGGTTTATCATGATCGCAAGCTTCTTTCCACCACCACCACCACCACCACCCCCACCACCAAAAAAAAAACCCAGCTGTGCATCACTAAACCACCTTAATATTTCACTGTGCAGTAGCTTCTTTCCCTACCACGTGAGTGGTCAAAATTAGGGGGCTGGTTCAAAACAGCAAATAATATCGGAACGGAGCCGCAGGACTGGAGCAGCTGCGAGGAGTGCACCCCACAGTCACTCCGCAGGATTTAGGTTTGCAGTAAATCGATCTGGGCAGGGCAGACTGTTAGCAGCCCTTCCCTTTCAGGCCAAGAAAGCTCCCGGGTGAACCAGGCGACTTGGGCAGCGCTGGTCTTTCTGTTTGCTCTAAGAAGGCCAAGAAGGCGAGGGGTGGACTGGTGAAAGGTGAGCAATTACACCCACTTTCCTCGTGGACGACAGTAGCTAGTAGCACTCGCCTACTTTCCCTGCTAGCAAAGACGTCCGACCGCCTACTCTCCCGCGCAGGAAAAGCCCGCACGCAGCGCGCCGGAAGTGACGTCATCCACAGGGCCCAGAGACTCTTAGCCGGAGTTGGTTACCCTAGCAACACACAGCTTTGTCTAACGCTCCCCGTGTTGGCTCACTCAAGTCTCGGTTCTACAAGGTCACACAGCTAGTGACGGATCCAGAGGTGCTGAATTCGACTTTG
This sequence comes from Heterocephalus glaber, assembly GCF_053883595.1. NCBI lineage: Eukaryota > Metazoa > Chordata > Mammalia > Rodentia > Bathyergidae > Heterocephalus > Heterocephalus glaber. Next base: position 63,806 of record NW_028258469.1, on the reverse strand, counting down.
TCTGAATGCACAGCGTTAAGATCCACAGTGTGCTGCATTTTAAAGTGTTTGTTTTTTTTGTCTTTGGAGATAACTGTACTTAATAATGTATAGTACCTTTATCAGAAAAAGAAACTAGGAATGCCCTAACCTGTAAAGGAATGCTAGAGAATGAAAGTGTTTCTGGGCATTCAATCTGAACAAATCTCCCCCTTCACTGAGACTAAAAGGTCTGTGTGTGCCTCCTCTATTAATCTAAAGATTAAATAATAAAAGAGGCAAGAGTAAATATTTTTCCATGTTGCATTACATAGTCCCTGCTTACTGTGTATGCAACTTTCAGTATAGTGTATACTTATATTCTTGCACTTTTTTGGGTAAGTCTTCTATTGGTTTGTGAAGTTGTGACCATTTGTTTAAGTAGATTTATCCCAAGAATCTTTATTCTTCCCCGCTAGGCTTAATTTGTTAGTTAGTAAGCAAGAACCTTATAATACAAAGTTGGTTGGGGCTGGCAGATCTGTGCCTTGCACCATGTGTGGTTCTCAGTATAAAAGATGACCAAACCATGTTGAAAAGTCACACAGTACAAGCTACAGTGGATACAAGTAAGTGAATGCCCAATTAACAGAACACTGTTGAAAAATTTTTAATTGGAGATTGTTTTTAAAAAATTTCATTTATGTGTAACAGTAAAGTGGCAATTATTATGTGCCAGACATTGAGGTAAGGTTATTTAATCCTCACAAGAAACCCCTGAGGTACTTAACGTCCTCATTGTACAGGCAGCTAGGCCCCAGGGTTTGGATGATTTGCAATCACACAGCTAATAAATGAAGAGCTAGGACTACAAACCCAGCCATCTGGTTATGGAGCCTGTTTTCCTAACTTCCAGGAGAAAGAATAAGCTATAATTTCGTTAGGGTGCAGTGTCCCCCCACCCCATAAGGATAGGACAGAAGTATTTCTGTTATACATGGAAATCCAGTCTGGACATAAAACCTTCGTATCAGGATTTTTTTTTTTTCATTCAAATTATATTTAGGTGTATCCCAGTGCTTTCTGATGGTACTGCCACCCTTGGGTCAATCCGTCATCTGGGCTCTTCTGGCCACTGCTGTGCCTGAACACATTAGGAAATAGAACTAACACACATTGGGAAGAGATTTTATTTTTCCCTTGAACAAAGGACACATACCAGTCTCAGGAGGTATTTACCAAGTGAAGGTGATATAGAGGAAAAAATGTAATTTCCAACCTGCTAGATGTCAGACACACTGAGTTCATGTTTCCTGAAATCCAAGAATGAATTCTAAGGAACAAAGGAGGTTAAGAGCAGGAAAAATTTATTGAGAGATAGATTCTGAGAGACAGGAGGGGACCTGAAAGTGGTTGCCATTGAGCCCACTTTTCTAAGTTTTATAGAGCAAAATCACGAGGTGGGTACAATGTGGATTGTAATCAACCAGTAAGATTACAAGTATGAGCAGCCTAGCTAACATTGATCCAATTGATCCAATAGTGGTGGTGCACGTGGCAAGGGCATATGAATGACATCATTAGCCTTGGTTGATAATCTATAGTCTTAGTCTTGTCTTTAGTTTTAGTCTTAGTACTCTTTTTTTTTTGGTACTGGGGAGCGAACTCGGATCCCTCCGCTTGCAAGGCAGGCGGCGGAACCACTGAGGGAAATCCCCGGCCCCCTAGTCTTAGTACTCTTAATCTCAGTCTTAGTTTTAGTCTTAGGGTGGGACACCCCTTAATGAGATAATAGTCCATTTACATGTGAGATTTGAAAAGTGTGGGACCAATAATCTTAAAACTTTCCATTTATCCCTTAGCGAAGTATGTGAATCTGGCCATTGTGATTTCAATCTTTAGACGCACCTCCAGCCACAGTTCTGATGTGTTCTCATCTGCACTGACTCCCTTGATGGCCTAGCCCAGTCTGACTGCCTATAATATTTCTACCTAACTTAGCTGTCTATAATAAAGGTATACATTTTTCATGTTTTTTACAATACTATAGGAGATCGTTTAGGGAAAGGCCTATGGGCTCTCTGAGGTTTGTTTAGACTCTCATGCATTTCATATATGGTTAGAATGCCACTCATAAACATACTCAACAACGTATGCATCATCATGGTTTTTCTTAAAACTAGGCAAAGTGAAGGATAGGATCATTCCTCTTCTCCTGTTTCCCCTTCCCTGGCTGGCACTACTCCAAATGTTTTAGTATTTTACTCAGGCCTGTCTTCCCAGAACTGAACTGTCCATATTTCACACACTAACATGTATAAGCCACATTATTGTTTTGCAAATCACTCTTATCTGTCCTCTTTGAAGATTATTAAACTGCATTGGTTTGTTCTGGGATGCTACATGTTTTCTTCATGAATAGAACCTAAGCCACTGCTACTAGTTTCATGTATTAATATGGGAGACATGTTACATGTCAACGAGATTTACCGATAGCTATACACGGTGAATCAACAGGCTAAAAATCTATCAAGATAAGGTTCTATCAGAAATAGAAGTCTTAGCCCTTGGTTTAGTAAATGAGTATATGAGAAGAGAGCCATCAGTTTAGAGAGCTACATGTTGAAGATGTGAGATTTTAGTGACCATAAGGGGAATGAGTGATATGCAACCGTTAAAACAGCTAAAGCGGTACTAGGCTGCATTAAAAAATAAAAAAATCCAAAACAAGGGAGGTGTAGCACATCTTATCACCTATTTTATAGTGCTATGTAGTAAAAAACAAACTAGAACCTAGAGCACTGTTAGGATGTGGAAATTTGAAACACTGCTGTATAAAAAAATGGCCATAGTAATGCTGTTATCAGTTTAAAAGTTATCTTTAAATAACTAGAGAGTTACGTGGAACAAGAATTAGGTTTTGGCTCAATGTAAATCAAGTAAGTTCCACTACCAAATGGAATATGGTATCTTACAGTTGTAAATCCTTCTCTATTAGTGTTAAAAAGAACTGAATGGAGGGACGGGGGGCTCATGAAGAGTTCAGCTAATGTAGGGTGTTGAATTACATGGTCGCTAAGGGCTTTTCCAACTCTTACCATTAGGTAAGTAGCATTATAAAGCTAATTCATACAAATATTAAGGAGATTTTGTGATAACCCCAGGATTGGTATAGTTTAATATGTAGACAATAACACCAAAAACCTAAAAAGCAAAGAAGCATAGGGGCAGGAAAAAAGGACACAGGAGCCAACTAGGAAGAACTCCCAATGAGCCTCACTGGGGGACAGTTTAGCAACAAATTAGTTAATGATTATAACCCAAGGAATAACACACTCACGGTCAGGTCCATGAATGAATGAATGAATGAACAAATGAGGGAACAGAGACATCTTTCTTACAGGATAATTCCAATAAATAAATATAGAAGAAATGAAAAATAGAAAATCATTAATATTCTAATTAAAAATCGCTGCAAGATCCACTGACGGATGCTAAAAATAGTGGTATTTCTAGGCTTGTGCCTATTTAAATTGCCATTTTGTCTCCTGACGTGAAGTTAGTAGCAATTTTAACACGGTGATAGCTTTTGTTCCCAAGTAAGTATGGATTTTAAAATACCTTTAAAAAAAACTACATAAATTTACGAAATGAGCAGCTTTCCATATTTAGCACAACCACTTACTTAGATCCTAAGGCCAAAAAACCAGGAATCATTTTCTCTCCTGCCAGCCACATTCAGTACACCAGTGACCAGTGAGCTGTACTTGCAGAGATCCAAAACCCAGTATCTGCTACTTCCTTGGTGCAGCTCCTCCCTGCCTGCAATAGCTTCCCAACTATTCTTCCCACTTTCTATCCCCTTACTTCATTCTCAACATTAGCCCATGGCCTTTAAAATAAAATCAGATCCCTTTAGTCTTCTGTATAAAACCCTCTAATAGCTTTGTCATGCTTAGAGTAAAATCTATTTATTATCTTCCTCTAGAAGCCCTTTATGGACTGTCCTCTACTTATTTCTTGGCCTCATTTGCTACCATTCTCCTTCTCCTCCCTGATTTCTCCTTAGTCCCAGTGGCTCTCTTCTTCTCCCTCAGACATGTCTCCTTTCTGCCCAAGAACCTTAATAACCGTCACTAGCTCTACTGCCAATCTTTCCACAGACCTTTGTACTGCTTGCTTCTTCACATCAGTGAGGCTTGTGTACAAATGTCACCTAAGATAGCAACCACAGGGAAGATCTTTCTAAGGCAGGCCTGCCATCTGCTTAATTTTCTTCCACAGCATCATTACACAAAATAACAGGTATCTGTCTATTCTTATTATAATGTAAGTATCTCCAGGGAGAGAAATGGCTTGTCTTGTATACAAATTGTCTTTAATACCTTAAGTGGGTGAGCCCTCACATATGTACTAAGTATCTTTACAGCAGTGAAAGCAGATAGTAGAAAGCATAAGGGTAGATTTCCATCTTTGAAGCCTTTTGAGATAAACTTTAAAATGAAGCAAGATACTCTTAGGAGGCTGAGGCAGGAAGACTGTGAGTTCAGGTGGCCAGCCTGATCTACACAGTTAAGTTCCAGGTCACCTTGGGCTACATAGCAAGATACTGTTTAAAAACAAAAACAAAACAGACAGACAAAGCAAAACAAAGGAATATTTTTAGTTATTTTAATTTTATAAATTTAGTTGCTTAAAAAACTTGAAAAATGTCAGTACAGTTTTGATTGAACTGGAAAGCTTTCAAAATAATCTTACACCCCCCAAAAATTTTTATTAAAGTACAGATTACCAATTATTTAAAAATACATGGGAAAAGACATACAAAGGCAACTCTGTATCATACAACTAATTTCTAAGCTCTATACTTTTTAAATACAAAACAATGATCAATATTCCTAATAGTATATTGGCACAGAGTGACAAGTTGGTCTACAACTCTTTTCACTCAATTCTGTTTATAAATGTTACTGAGTTTTTAATGTCTCATTTTATATTAGAACTCTGTGTTTACTTCCCCAAGTAGTACGTAGTTATTTCTTACAGTTAATGTTAACAACTACAGGAAGCTTCCTTACGTCACAAAAATTTAGCATGGTCATTGCTCTGGAAATAGTTACCATTTGGTATCATCTACACTAAGACCCACATATTTAAAGGCAAAATATTAATGGGAAACTATGGAACTTGACAGCAGGAGGAATAAAAAAAGATACTGTCATCTTTTTTTTTTTTTTTTTTTGATACTGTCATCTTTTACTGCTGACTTGCTAAAAAAAAAAAAAAAAAAAGACTCCATTACTTCCTTTGGTACTATTGCTAGAGAAGCATTTTCTGCTAGACCACAGGTGGCTAGATAGTTATCCATTTTATATTTCCTTTCCTAAAGAATGACAGATTTACCAATTAAGTTGCTCAATCCAATAAGCAGACACTTTTAGAATACCATATACTTTAACTGCCTGAATAAATTATTTTAATTGGATTAGCAGCTTTATGTCTAGAAAAGCAGTATAACCCACTGTGTTCCAGAATTAGAATGCTGACTCAGAGGCTGCCTGTCAGATACCCAGTATCTTCTATCCCCAGTCATGAAAGTGGACCTTCAGGAATTCTGTAATGTAATGTATGCAAAACTGACCTTATCTATCAACACACAATATCGGGCCAGCAAAACCAAAAAGCATACTCATAAGGTAGGAACTGGCTTATAGAAACAAGAGGGCATAGATCCTCTTATAGAAGAGAAACACACCTGGTAATAAAAACAATCTATAATAAACATGTCTAGAGATGATTCTGGTTCATGTGTAAGCCTGCTTAAACTGACTGTGACTGACCGGAAATTGTCTTTTCCTAATAAAATGCCCATTCATTATAAGTTAAAAGTTGGTCCTATTTCTTTACAAATCTTGTATTTCCTTGGATTTATCTACTACACCCTCACTGTACTGCCATTAATTTATAAGCTGGGCCTGCCCAGCCTGCCAATAAAGCCTCTCTTCAGAAATGTACCAGATGCTTTAAACAGAGGCATCTTTTAGAATCCTGCACCTTCAAGACAGCGTATGAAAAACCAGCAATTGGTCCTCCAATGCAAATACCTCTCGTTTCACATTATCACAGGAACAGTGCAGTTTACTCACTACTCCTTCCCTATAGGAAACTCAGTAGCTGTAAAAATTTTTTGTTCAGTTTTAAAATATTTCAGTACTTATTAATTCCAAAGATCCGAACACCATGTAGTTGTGGCATTTTGGGAATAAGCACACTCAGGAGAGAAGCTGTATTTAGGATGAAGTGAGTTGGATCATACTTCGTATAGAAACTTGCCAGAAAATATCTGTAGAAATAAAAGTTAAGAATACATGTAACATCCAAAAATGAAATTACTTACAACTTAAAAAATTAAAAGAGAGAAAAAAAGGGCCACTAAACACAAATTGCCTAGCAGTAAAACTTTTTTTGAGAACCAAAATAAAAAAATTTTAGTGTGGGCCCAAGTGAATTTAATTTGGCATTTAGAAATTTGTTTAATGCAAGTGCATTTTGCACTTCTGTACCTATGTTAAATGGATTTGATCGCATGCTCTGCTACTTAGCCTCCTTTAAAGCAGAAGGCTTTCAAACAGTTTTCGAATCCCCTCCAAGATTTCAGGTACAGTTTTGTACTTACGTATGTGTTCCTGAAGAGAAGATCTGGATCCAAAACATTTATCATGTTATCAAAGTGTTTTGTGACTCATCAAAAGGGTAAGGACTACTAGTATAAAGTTTGAAAAGCAGGGTTTTAGTATATTAGGACAATGCAGTCTCTTCGAAAGAAAGAAATACTTGTTTACCCCTTTGTGTTCTCAATTCTACACTGTAGTTGAACAGGTTTACAACAGGTCTAATTGGCAACTGAAAGACAACTGTTGTAAAATTTTAACTGTTTTGCTATAACCGAACACATGTGTTCAGAGATCTATTTGAGAACAAGTGTAAACTATCTTTAAGACCATAAATCATCACGTCCAGAATGCTTAGTGTTACCCAAGGGTACACCACAGTACAGATGCATCATCTAGCTATTAAAAGCATATTTCTAACATAGAAAAGATATTTCATGCCTTGATCATATCTAAGAAGGTAGTTTTCACATAGGTATTTGTCTAATTAATTTTAAAGAAAAGTATAATAAACATTCCTCTAACTACTGTCATTAGCTCATCATAAGGCAAAAATAAATATCTTGTGTAATATGGTTAGAAATCAACAGCTACTTCCAGGTGTGACTAAAAACATTATAGTTAAAGAAATGAATATATCATTTTTAGAACTGTCTAGATTGAGAAATTCTACGATGTTCCACCTATTTAAAAAACAGCCAGAAAATTCTTTTTAGAGTAAATCACATTCAACTGTTGCTTTAAATTCTTTCTTCCTTTTATATATTCAGAGACCGGTTTTATACTTCCTTCACTGAACAAAATAGGACAGCACTTGCACTTAGCCCATTTGATTTGGCATCATCATTGTGGGTTTGATCTATAAGCTGACAGAGTAGAAATAATAAATCTTGCTATAGCTTCTCCTTCCCTACTGTAGCCTATGTCTCCTTTTTGTCTTTTAATGAAAACTGTGAAGATTATATGAAAATTACCTAATTCTTAACAAAAGACAAGATGACCCTCTGAGGGAATACAAATCTCGGCGAGAATCAGTGTGAAAGCATCTATTTGCTAAGGGGTATACAGGAAAGAGACCTACATTGGAAGACAGACATTTAGGGTTTAATCTGAGCTCCTGACTCCAAATAGCTTGCAAAAACTTTAGCAAATTCATGCATTTGAGATTTGGTTCTGTTCCTTGAGAAAATACTGCATGCCACACCTACTTGACAAATCATAATCAAATATGAAAATGTGAAAACACATTGAAAAGAATTGGGGCCTGAGGATGTAGGGTAGAGCACTAGCCTAGCATGTGTGACATACTAGGTTCAATCCCTAGCACTGCCAAAAAAAAAAAAAAAAAAAAAAGAAAGAAAGAAAATAAGGTCAATGCTATTCAGATGGCTTTAATGATATTTGTTCAGTTATGTGAGGAATTTAACTGGAATATATGAAATCATACCTATGGGTAAAAATTATATTTTGTGAAATACGGAGATTAAACACAGCTATCTATACTTAGTTATGATAGCTCTTATTGAAAATTAGGTATATGTCAAGATTTTTACATGTATTATAATGTAATCCTCTGTAACTGACACTTTCAAGAAAATAGTCAAAAGTCACATAGCTTCAAAGCAATGGAGCCAAAATCCAAATTTGAAGTGTCTAAATGAGCATTATGGCATTTATTTTTGTCAGACCATACAGACATTTTTCTTTTTCTTTTTTGGTACCAGGGATCGAACTCGGGTCCTTGTGCTTGCGCAGCAGGCGATGAAACCACTGAGCCCCAGGCATTTTTCTTTTGAGGTTAATTTTATATGGGACTAAAATAACTCAAAATTTCCACAAAATGCTATAAAGAAAAAAAACCTATCACTTTGTAATAGTGATTACTTTCACTTGAAAATGCTTTTTCTTAAATATCTATCCAAAAACTACCTCTTTAGTCCAGCTTCAAGAATTCTAAAGCTACAGAAAGTCTTTCCAGCTACTTCAGGCTGCACTGATTCTACCATGGATGTAGTACTATGTACAGGGTATGTGATACAGTGTTTATTAAGATATATGTCAAGGGGCTGGGGATTTAGCTCAGAGGTTCTGGCACCTGCCTGGCAAGCACAAGGTCTTGAGTTCGATCCCCAGTACCAAAAAAAAAAAAAAAAGATATACGTCAAAAGTACTTATTATGTGCAATCCTATTATAGTACCTATGATGGGATTCAAAGCAATCTATATGTACTTATAAATTTGTAGGAGAAAAAAAAAAGCACATATAAAACATATAAAATTTTTAATTTGTCACTTATACCTAAATCTGTGGGGGGGGGGCACAGAAATAGAACCACCCACAAAATAGTCAAGAAATGATTCTTAACACATTCATAATGCAGTTGTAATTCTTTTTTTTTTTTTTTTTGGTACCGGGGACTGAACTTGGGTCCTTGCGCTTGTGCAGCAGGCGGCAAAACCAGAGCTGGGGCTGTAATTCTTATGTCTCACTGCTGGGTGGCTTGAACCATGGGTGGTACATGAATGACTATACCACTGAGAAACTTTTTGTACATTTTTTTAGTAAAAAGACCAATAAAAGTGATTAAATCCATTTGTACCACTGGTGGTACAAGCCACATGATGGGACAGTCATGCATGCACCACTGGTGGTTCAAGCCAGCGGGAATATGTTCAAAACAAAACAAAATAAAACAAACAAAAAATGCTGCTTAGAAGAGCCTAACCAGGTGGGAGTTGGGTGGGAATAAAACAATTCACATAAAAGGAAAATGAAGTAGGAACTATTTTGTGGCAAGTCCTGAATATCAGGTAATGGAAGGAAGTTATATAGGTATTAGATGCTTTACAACTAGGTATTGTCTCATTTGTTTCTCACAGCATCAAGATCAGGTATTAGTAGCCGAAATTTGATACACGAACAAACCAAACTGGGTAAATGATAAGAGTCAGGATTTAAGTCAGGTTTGTCTTATACTTCAAGCATGAACTCTTTTATCCCCAAACATACTCTCTCCCAAGGAGTTTGAATATCCAAATCGGGCTGGGTGGCCAAGAAAATTCTTCTGATCATCTAATTCATTATTGAGGGAAATTAATCTGACAGCGCAATCAAAATATAATTCATTCTCTTACAGGAAACATGAGGACAGGAGATGAACACTGATGAACAGGTAACGCTGTCTCCCAACGTACTGACTGAAGTGAAAACAGGTTTATTTCAACTTGTCAAAAATTTTGCCTATTTTTATACTCTATCTGAGGTAGCTACTTTATTGATAGAAATTTTCAATGAAATATTGTTTCTAATTCTAATTCAATCTGAAAAATCTTCCTATTATTCAATCTTCTTTATCATTAAGTAGTTCTACCACTTACAGAATTATTGGAGAAACTGTGAAAAACTTCCGTGAAGATGTAAACTGTACTCCATAGTCCAGTTGTTCCCAGTGAGTTAGAAGTCTTGCTTTACCCTGGTCAGGAGTTTCAAAAGGTGTTCCTTTCACTGCATGGAAAAACACATACATCCCCTGGAAAACAAGCAACAGAGCATACAATCAATACCAAATGCAAAATTAGTCCTTGCCAGTAAGCAGTAAGATGTGTCCAAGTTATTTTCGACAGATTAGTGAAAGGCTGCAGCCAGTTTGTACATGGCAAATGAACCTTTTTGGACTATGTACATATTATCTGGTGAAAAGCAGTAAAAGGTCAACCCAAAGTAACTCTTTTCATTTCTTTTCATTAAATTGAAAAATAAAAGTATCATCAGGGTAGCTTCCCATCCTTACATTTACGTTATTGAACATGTTTCCCATTAGGAAATAGGATTACCTTTTTCTAAATATATAGTACTAATGTTTTCTTTAGATTGCCCTATTTGTAAAATGGTAGACATATAAATTGGTGGGAAAAAAATGAAATCTCTATATTGGGAAAAATGCTTTTGAAATATTTAACATTAGAACTGCCTTTGTACCTCAGTAGTTTTCTTCCAAAGAAAGATGACCTGATGTAACAGGTATAACGTTTGACTTAATTCACTTTTAAAATCACCACTGTGCCCCTTTTAAAGTTAGTTTTAAAGAGCATTACTAAAAGCCATTCTGTCTGTGATTTTATTAAACACCTACTTTTTTGGTTAATTAGAAAATCAGTGATTTGAAAATTTTACTTTGTACTATGTTAAGAGGCCCTTCCCCTCAAAGCTTAGTCTGATTCCTAATGTATTAAGCAGTTCAAAAGTAGTTTAGCTGCAATAACCCCTTGTTATGGCTTGTGTCTAGATGTCACCCCAAAGTCGCATGCAGTTGTAGGTGGGGCTTTTTCAGAGGTGGCTGAATTTAGAATGTGTGATTGATTCATGGTGCAATGCTAGGCTTGAGGGCACTAGGATTAAGGGTGTGAGTTCTACCCGTCCTAAGAACTCTGGATAGGATAAAAGGGGCAGAAAGATGTCGTTAAGGTCCCTTGTTGCTTCTGCTGTTTTCTGCTCCCATCAACTGTTGCCATGTGCCACCCTGACTAGGAGCCAGCTGATTATGGACTGAAACCTCTGTGAACTGTAAGCTAAATAAACCTTTCCTCCTTTAACTTTGCATATTGGGTATTTTGTCTCAGCAATGAGAAAAGCATCTACAACACCCCTAAAGTTTAGCAGACTCAAGTTCCATTGGGTTTAACTAAAAAATTTAAATATAGGGCCCAGAACATGTATGCACATATAAAATTGAACAAGACATGTCTCCAGTCTTGAGAAAATTGTTTTCCAAGAGACGGTAAGAAAAAATACACATAAACATCTCAACAGTAGGGCAGAATCTGCTATCAGAACTACAATCCAGAGTATTCAGATATTTCGGCCGGAAGCACCATCTTCCAGTAATTTGCCAAAGTGACAAACACAAAGGGAAAGAGGAGGGGAACCCGGTATATGTTCTCCAGGCCTTTGAGAAAACATGGGCTTATTCCTTTGGCCACATACATGCCAAACTACAAAAAGGATGGGGTTGTAGACATCAAAGGAATGAATACTGTTCAAAAAGAATTGCCATACAAATGTTACCGTGGCAAAACTGGAAGAGTCTACAATGTTACCCAGCATGCTTTTGGCATTGTTGTAAACAAGCAAGTTAAGTGCAAGATTCTCGTTAAGAGGATTAATGTGCATACTGACCATATTAAACACTCAGAGTCAAGACAGCTTCCTGAAATGTGTCAAGGAAAATGTTCAGAAAAAGAAGGAAGCCAAAGAGAGAAGTACCTAGGTTCAACTGAAGCACCAGCCTGTCCTGCCTAGAGAAACATACTTTGTAAGCATCAATGGGAAGGAGCCTGTATTGTTGGAACCTATTCCCTATGAATTCATGGCATAAGCTAGGGATGTAGCTTTGCCATTCAGCACCTAATTAGCAGCTAAGTGTTCTAGGCCCTACTTAAAAATAAAAAATCTGTGCTGTAAGGATGGTTTTCTTAACTGAACAGGTACGTGGTGCCTTTACCTCACAGAAACAAGTATTTGGAGCAGATTCTCATTATACCTAGTTAATTCTGTCAAGTCTTTACTCTTTAGTGTTTTTCTTGCTGAAAGATGTGAGGTATTGTGCAGGTGTATAACCAAATGGCCAAATATTTATGAAATATTTATATTGGCTCAAAGATCCTCTAAATTACCATGAGGAAAAGTTGTATCAAAATAAATGGAAATCAATATATAGAATTTTGGTTAAATAAATTGTTTAAAGCACACACACACACACACACACACACACACAAGAGTACTCAGGAAATACAGGAGAAAGGTTTCTTATTGCTGAAGCCAAAGACTTGATACTACCTTGTCAACTACCTTATTCTTGAAGGATCAGCTCAAATGACAGCTCCTTAGTGAAACCCTCAGCAGTAATGACCTGTTTATGTACTGCACAGACTTTAACTGAAAGTACTTTAATTACAGGAATATATTATGTAATTCAGGATGGCCTTGAACTCACTGTGTAGGCCCAGGCTGGCCTCGAACTCATGGCAATCCTCTTGCCTCAGGCCCCCAAGTGCTGGGATTACTGGCGTGCAACACCACACCTGGCTACAGCACAATATATATTGAGTTGTTTCCATAATATTTGTTTTCCCACTAGCCTGTGTACCTTAGGAACAAGAACTGGTACAGACCAAGTTTTAGAGATGTTGGAAGATAGCATTAAGCTGAGTGTTTATGCAGTAAGCATAAACCATTTTCACAGGGCTTGGAAGGAAACTATGAAACTATGCGTGCTTTCAAATTCTCAGGAGCATATGAGCTAAGAAAAGTGAAGAACCTCTATTCTAGATCACAGGTGTGTTAGAATGTGTCTAAAAGAAGAAAAATTCTTTTGCTTTTCCTTTAAACCATGCACTTACTAGTGTTTAGAGTATAACATCCAATTTATTGTTCCTAGCAAAAAAGATTAAAATCTGTGTTTGGGCTTGCCTAGCATGTGTGAAGCCTTGGGTTTAATCTCCAGCACCACAAAAAAATGTTTTCTGACCAGGTATCTTCTTCTATTCCAATGTTACTTTTATGAATTTTTACATAAAAATGTTAGTGATGATTTTTCACATATCAAAAGAACTTCAAAACAAAGTATGTATCTCATGGCTAGCTCCTAATATTTACTGAATTAACGAGAATTCAATTCATTTTTAAAGCTGGGCTAATAATCTTGTGAAGCATTAACACCTCTGAACTGTAGCACTGAGTATAATCACCGTAGGTTTCTACTGTATGGTTCAGAAAGGCAAATACAATATTAGTTTTCTAATCGAGTAGAACAATGAGGTCTACCTTTCCATGTTTAAAAGCATTCAGCATGTGTTTCACATTTTTAATTGGTTTAGTATAAGGTATCTTAAAAGCAGACTTAAATTTGGAGTCATGTAACTGCTACATCTATGGCTGATTAAGTTAGGATTTTAGTGTGGTGAGCTAATAAATACATCAGAAGTTCGTTGTCCTACATGGTGTCAATTATCTACTGTTTGTTCGTGGCCATATATTACACTTCAGTCTCAGTCAATCAATCTGAAAATAGAGGAGGGAGATGGAGGATGGCTTCTAAAGTGCAGTCAAGGCATGTACCACGGGAGAAGGAGAAAGTAATTTAGCAAACATTTAAGTAGGTCATGAGTGAGACAGAAAGGAAAAGATTAAAAAACAGATGAACTATTAATTATAAAATATGATAAATACATTACAAAATTCAGAGAATGGTATAAATTCCTAGAGGAGGTGATACCTGAGTAGTCTGGCTGGGCAGGTAGGATCAGCAGTCAGGGCAGGAAGTAGGAAAGAGTATTAAAAGAGTGACGGCAGGATGGTTCTTGTTAAGAGTTAGAGCGCCCATGTCTAGGGATGGCTGAGATAAGACTGAGTCCCCTTCTGCCTCTGCACTGTTACTAACTGGTCCTCTGTGTCACACAAAGAACGTCAGATTTTACTAAAATGCAAATGGAGAATTCTGTTAAGTATTTCACAAATATCTCTCTGCCAAGTTGGAATAGAAAAAGGAAGAGGAACAACAAAAGAGCACCTGATTTTCTGGAGTAATTTACTTGAGGGAAAGAATGCGCGTGTGGGGAATCAAGCTCATAGTAAAGCAGGACACACGGGCTTTGACCAACTGGATAAGGACTATAAAGGAAAAGGAGGAGTCGTCCTAAGACAAGGGTGACTACCGTCCTACTTTGCACAGGATGGTTCTGGTTCTGGTTCTGGTTTACACCGTTCTCTTGCAGTAGTTATTCCTAGAGCTCCCTTTTACTCTCACGACAGTCTCGGTTTGGACGATACATTCTAGTAATCACTGTACCACTGACATTCAGCTGTCTGGCTGCTTACTCTGCAGACAGCAGTGCCTTCAGATAAGATTAGGAGCCAAGTCAGGAGGTGACTGTGGGAGGGGGCAGGGGATAAATCAGGAATACACTGAGTTCTGTTTACATTTGTTTGGTTTGAGGTAGAAGGTCATCTAGCGAGATGAACATGAGTATCAAGCTAGGCATGGTGATGCACACCTGTAATCCCAGCACTTGGGAAGCTGAGGCAGGAGGATCACTTGAACCTAGGAGTTTGAAGTCAGCGTGGGCAACACAGCAAGACCCTACCTCTTAAAATGAACACACACAACAGTGTTTGCCCTATCAAAGTTTACCACATAAAGTAGACTAAATGGACATTCACTTATCACTTTCATCAGCACATTGTCTTTGTCTTTCTCCAATCAGTCTCAAATATACTCAAGAAAGGGAAAAGTATTTATTAAAAAAAAGATTTCTCCCACATTTTTGTTTTTATTTTTTTGGTAACAGGCAATTAGCAGGGATGCATGGCAGGGTCAGTAGAGTGGATAAACCTCACCCTCGTGGGCCTAACACAGCACAGACAGTACAGGAGGACACAGCCAACAGGAGCGGCCAAGGGCCCTGAGGTGCTGAGCATGGCCACACTCAATCTCCATCCGGAAAGAAAACAGTCTCGCTTTGGGTAACAAGTGAATAGCAAGCCAACTCCCATGAAGCAGCTAAGTGTTTTCAAACTACTGCAATATATGTGTTAATTGGTTTCATTTATACGGCTAGTTTATTTTAGTTTGTTGAAAAGACAGATTTGTGTTATTATCTGTTTCTTTTCTATAAAAATCTTTTGGTTTATGTCTTGTACTCTAAGTGACTTCTTTGAAGATAATCACACATAGTATAAAAACTATTTCTATAAAAAAAGAGAGCAGCTAACATATCATAAAATCTTGAGTATGATTAAGCTCAAAATTTCTGTACTGAATGAGGAAAGTACACGTAAACAATTCAGAAAGACTTAAGGACTGAAACCAAATTATTTTCATTAGACTCCAGTTGGCCAAAAGGAGAAATGCTTCTCAAGCATTTTGATTAATCAATTCCTTATAATAGCATGAATTACAGTGTCTTGTAATTTTTACTAAAATTACCCACTATTTTCTAGATTCTATGCAAACAACAGGAGAAAAAAGTCTTACATATAAAAAAGGCCCAATGATAAAAAGCATGATAGAAAAAACAGAACCCTATACCAGATCAGAATTCTTTAAAATTAATTCTTATATACTACAAACCACTGAATTGTATGTTTTGTTTAATTGTGAAGCATAGATTTCAAGTAGGTGAATTTAATAGTATTAGAATTTAATAGTAATAGAATTTAATATGAATTATATCTCAATAAGCGATCAAAAAATACCGTTGTTAGGCTGGACCTTCTCCTGGCATGCACATGGCCCTGGGTGTGAGTCCTAGTGAGCAAACAAAACACAATACCCCAAACCATGGCAAAGTCTCATTTTTGTTTATAATATATCAAGTATATTCATGCTCTTATGGAACGATCACACTACATCCATTTCCAGAACTTTTTCATCATGCAAAGCTGAATCTCTGTACCCATTAAACATTAACTCCCCATTCCTTCTTCTCCTCAACCCCTGGCAACATAAACCTTAAGCTTTTAAGTGGTTAGAATAAAGCTAAAATTCTTACCAGATTATGTATAATATTTGTTAAGGTCCAAGCAACAGGAACACTGAAGAAAGGAATGCTGAGTAAGACAATATGAAGCAAGCCAACTCCTAATGCATATGTCAGCCACATGCCCCGGCTGTTCATTACACGAGTATTTGGATTCACCTCACTGTGGGCAACTCCAACATTCATGTTTGCTCTGTAGGGAAGAAATGAAATGAATCCACACCAATGCATTTAGGAAGCCTAAAACCTAATTCTGACATGACAAAAAGCTACCAGGATTATTTTTTCCCTGTTATTCTGAAATAGACAGACATACCCTCCAAAATATGATACATGCCAATCCTGATGTAGGGAGCAAAGAATCCTTAACATTTGAATTTACAGAAAGATAACAAGACTTGTTTTTATGGCTCCCTTACCACAGTTTGTCTTCCAGCATGTCGGTTTTACTAAACAAAATAATGCTCAGGAAAATATAAGCTGAAAAGAGAATAACCTACTTTTTTTTTTTTAATATATCATGAGTACAAAATAAAATCCTCCTGACTCAGCCTCTTAAGAGATCTGTGCCAGCACATCCAGCTCTGTTGTTTACATCCATAATTGGGGGAAATGTAATATTTAATTAGAGGTAAATGAGAATAAGATACTTTGTTCCATACAAGTTTTCTTCTATTCTCTGGGGTCTATCTACTGCACATGAATCCTAGATGAAGAACCCTCGCTTCACCAAGATGTAGGCCCAGCCCAGTAAGAAATTAGAATCTAACTGGATAAAAGGATAGAGGCAAGAAGCAATCTCCTAGAGAAAAATGGGTATCTATTAAAAAAAAAACACCCTGTCATTTCTTTTTCACTCACTATATTAATTTTTAAATTTCAACGAGTCTTAAGGTAGTTGTGCAACATAGTCTTTAAAGGTTAAGAAATACCTAAATCACATCCAGATAAACGACATGAAACAAGGAGAAACGGAGTTTTAAAAAAAATGTAGTCAAAATAGGACCAGTTCTTCCCAGCCCCATTTGTGCTGTCTTTCTTAATGAAACAAAATTTCATAACAAAATAACAAGTTAATACATTACTTATCATTATCTTCAAAGTAGTGACTCAGAGTACAAGACATAAACCAAAGATTCTTACAAAAAAGAAACAAACAGATAATGAGTACAAAGTAAAAAGTCAGGAGTTAGCCAGACATGGTGGCACACGCCTGTAATCCCAGCACTGGGAGGCTGAGGCAGGAGCATTGCTGAGAGTTGGAGGCCAGCTTGGGCTATATAGTGAGTTTAAGGCCAGCCTGAACTACCTAGCCAGACCCTGGCTCAAAGCCAAGCCAAACCAAACCAAAAGACAAAAACGACAACAAAGACAGGAGTTAAACTTTGCAACAAAATATTAAAGAAATAAAATGACCCAGCAAGTTAGCTGAGTAGCCAGATTCTTACAGCTAATGCACTGTTCTGTATATACAGAGGTCAGAGTTCAAAGCACTCCTTTTTGAACACTGAAACTGGGAGGAACATGCCTTGACAATGTGCACAATTTACATGGTCAAGGGATAACATCTGTGTCTCACTTCTGTGACACAACTAGGTTAAAGTGGTGAATCTTTCTTCTGTATATTTCTCTATAGTCAACTCCCCTAAAACTTTACTTTCTCTTAAAGCTTTTCCATGCCCCTTTCATGTTCAAGATGAACACGAAAGGAAGGACCTACAATAGTCTCGGTCATTTTAGTGAAGATGCTTATTTGGGTTTAAGAATTCCGTAAAGGAAATCAAACAGCCGGAAGAATACCTATCATCCCAGGAAGAAGGTTCAACGGGGCTAGATTACATTTGTAACAGCTCTCACTTGAAACTATATAAACGTTTTCTATTACAGAGTTAACAGAGAGACAGGAATTCCTCCTAACCCTATCCAGCAAGTGTTTTGGGGCATAACGTACCTTTCTTTTACCCTCTAAAGATCTCTGGAATAGGCATCAAGGCTTAGAGCGACCAAGTTACAGGGACAAAGCACAAGCCTCTCCGCAAATGTACGTGAGTAAATCCTTCTACGAACATCCACCGTATATCACATACTACTTTTAAATGTTACAGTATACAAAGGATATTCCACCACTGCAGATATTTTTCCTGCTTTCCACAAGATGGAAAAAGAAGGCTGGAAAAGAGGCCTAAAATTTGCATCTCAGGGGAGAGGGGAAGGGGACATAAAGAGAGTAAGATGCGCTTTACGTGTAAGAACTCCCTCCGCTGAACGGAATCATCATGTGTGTGCAATCATACGCTAATAAAAGTTCTAAAAAGAAAGAGAAGAAAACAAATTTACACCTGCGGGGCAGGGCTGAGCTGGCCGGTGCCGAAGTTACCCGGAGGTAGAAACCCTCCCCGCAGGAGCCGCGCCTCCCCGCGACCAGCGAACAAAGGCTCGGGGGCGGGGAGCGGGTGTCGGCGCCCCCCTCGCCCGGCCGCGGCACCCTGACCGTCGGGGACCCTCCCGCTCGTCCCGGAGCCCCGGCCGCGGCCTCCGCCCGCCCCTTCGAGGTCGCAGCTCAGCGTCCCGTGGGGGCCGTGGCGCCGCGACGAGGACCTGGGGGCGGCCGGTGTCTGGGGCCTCTCGCCCGCAGCGCAAGCAGCGCGCCGCCGGGGCGGCAGCAGCCTTCCTCTCTCTCCTCGCTCGGCACGGACCCCTTGAAGCCCACAGCCCCGGCTGCGCTCTTGCCCACTTACCCGCCGCCCGCTGTAGGCGGCGCAGGACACCCCGGCGGCGACGGACACCCCGGCGGCGACAGCAGCGTTGGCTCGGGGTCTGCCCTGTGAGGCGCTGCGGACGGAAGCGGTCCGGGCAGGACTTCCTATCAGGGGATTGGCTACTAGCCGCGTCAATCCCGCTTCTCCCCGAGGGGCGGGACTACGGGGCGCGACGGGTGCCCGCCCCTTCGCGCACGCGCACTGTAGCGAGTGGGGAGTCGCGCGAAGCGGGGCTGGGGTCCGGGTGGGATGCTGGCTGCTGGCGGCTCGCCGGTGGACGGTAGTAGCCCTCCTTGCACCAGCTGGAAGGTACTGTCGTGTGGCCGCAAGGCGTCCGTTCTTACTCTGTCCTAGGTGTGAAGGTGCCGCTCCTCAACTCCCGCCTGCTGGGGCCCGGCCCGCGGCCGCGGTGGGCGCCTCCCCCGGGGCGGGAAGCGGGCAGAGCGGCCCGCGAGCGCACACAGGTGGGGAGCGCGGGCCGAGGGGCTGCGCTAGCGGAGGCCCATTTCCCAGACGCTTCTGGCGCAGGTCTTAAAAGAAGGTTGTCTTCCTGGCAGAAAATTTAATCACAACAACCGTAACTTGATTTGTGATTGTGAGCATGGCGTTGTCGTACTGTGGTGTGCAGTGACCCATGACGGGTACCCATAGACTCATCCTTTAGTCGCTGCCCTTGCAGGTGTCATTCTGCGTTTATCCCCACGCCGAGTGCAGGTACCAGTACATCCTGAGAACACGTGGATATCAAAGAGGAAAAGACTTGATTAGATTTTTTACTTTTGGTACTGGGGATCGAACTCAGGACCTTGCGCTTGCGAGGCAGGCACGGTGCCACTGAGCTAAATCCCCGGCCCCATTGATTAGATTTTTTGCAATCCTCTTTGAAATCAAATTACCTTTACCTTAATAGTACGTAAATTATTATTTTTTTCCTGAACTAACTTGCCAAAACATTTCAAAAGTTGATTTAAGAGAATGTTGGCTCTATGTGTGTAAATATCTAACATTTCTGTTGGGTTAGATTTAGTCTGCCCTTTAAATTAGTACTACTTGTGTTCTCCCTAGAAAAATCTGTTGAATTGTCTGATCCCTACTTCTTTTTTTTAGGTACACCCGGTGTCCTTAATTGACCTTGCTGGTCATTAGCATACTCTGGAGTCTTCCACTTAAACTTTCAGCAGACGTGGAAGAATGACTGTCCCAACATTTCTCAGACATTCTGTGCTGTGAACTTGTGAGCCTGGCATGAACCCTCTACTTTTCAAGAATCATTTGGTACACATGTAATAGAATGGTACATTCTAAAGCTGCTGTGTATGGTTAATATAAAATCTTTGTCCTCAAAGGACTCTGAGGCAGGAGAGAAGGAAAATGGAATGACCTGTGGTTAGTTTGGATTAAAAATAAGGAAAAGGTGCTGTAGGAGTGAAAGGAATGGAATGCCTAATCTAGTAGGGACATGAAATGTGCAGCGGTGGGGCGGTGAGGACATTAAAACAGGGAAGAAAGTCTTTGAGGAGGTGACACTGAAAGAAAATCTGGAGGGAAGGGCAGAAGTCAGCCTAGAAGGGAATTCTGTGAGCTAAGGGGCATGGTGGTAGGAAATTACCAAGGTAGGTAGAGATCCACTTGTTAAGGAGTTTGAACTTGACCTAGTTAGCAGTTGGAAACCATATACAAAAATTTAAGTAGGGTAGCAATATGATGAAATTTTAGAAACTATCTTATAGGTGGTTGAAATTGGAGTGAAAATATTAATTAGCTGGCTGTTGCTGCAGATCAGAGAAGAAATTTTAAGAGGCTGAACAGCGGCTATACTGAGAATAGAGAATTGGTTTGAGAAGTGTTTAGAAGTAGGATAGAAAGGACTGGGTCCTAAGATGTGGATGTTGACAGTTTCTATGGTGTCAGGGTTCGCTTTGAGTGCCTGCATGGAAAATTCCGGGCACAGCCTTCCGAGTCAAACATCCAAGGGTGTACATCTGCTGTGTAATAGTGTCTGATCTTGAAAAAGTCATCAAGCCTTTAAATGTCATTTGGAATAGAGGAATGATAGTATACATGGGGGTGCTCTAAAGATTAAAAGTGATAAAGTGTATAAAGTTTTTACCTTAGCTGTTGTTTTTATTATCAAGAAATACAGGAGAAAGATTCTGAGATCAGTTTGGAAAACATTTAAGTTCAGGTTGCCTCCAAGTAGGTGAAGAAGGCCCTGGAGCCTGGAAGAAAAGTTGTTAGGAGGAACATTTGGTCTAGGGATGAATGGAAACAAGTTTAAAATTAGAATATAAAGGGAAGGAGTTATGGCAATGGTGAAAATTGCTGGAAAGGACACACTTTAATGTTTACATTGGCACAAGAAAGATGCTGATATTATTTTTAGTGGCCCTTCATTTAGTGTTTATAAAGTGCTCAAGGTGAGTGAAGTGCTGTGATGGGTGTCTGTGCATCCAGAGATACATACTACATGATTCCTTGCACTCTCAAGTTATACACTCAGGGCTGGTAGGTGATAAGCATCCCATGAGTGCAAACCAAACACGTTAGGAGTTAAGGGAGGGGGAAGGATCATCCCAATTGGATGATCAGAAAGGATTGTGTTGCAGATAATACTGGAACTGGGTCCAGAGTGATATGCAGCATTGCATTAGGAGGATATGTGGAGTACAAATACATAGATTGCTAACAGAGGAATGGAAGTATTTAACCTTGGTGACTAACAACAATATACTGTTAAGAGAAATAGCAAAGTTAAGTGGAACATGTGAGGGAAGATCTCATGATGAGTTCTGTTTCACAAATATTTATTTGGGTAACAATGGCACTAATTGTTACAAATATCTGTCTTAAGCGAGACATCACTTTTAGGGATATAAATTTTGGTTTGGGTCTTAAGATACTTAAGGAGAGGGGAAGGGTTGGGAAATGTTCACATTTCTGGGAAGAAAGTGAAGACCTCAAAGTGGTCAAGGAAGTATAGATGGAAATAGTGTTGAGGATTAGGCAATATTAGCATCACAGGTTTCAAGGAAGTCAAGGAGTATGAGTCTTGAAGAATGGATTTAGTGACTCAAGATATCATCAGTGAGGTTGAAAAGAAATAAAATCCTAACAGCGGTTAAAGTGGTAGCCATTTTGCTAGGGTTATAGAAATCAGTTAGTGATAGGGAATTAATGACAGTCAATGTAGGGTATTTACTTTGTCTTCATAAAAAAAAGTGAAGCTGGCCATGGTGGCACATGCCCGTAATACCAACACTTTAGAGGCTGAGACAAGAGGAGCACAAGTTCGAGCCTAGCCTCAGCAACTTAGACCCTGTCTGAAAAGAAAAAAAGGACTGAGGATGTAACTTTGGGCAAAGACCCTGTGTTCAATCCCTGGTAGTACATAAAACAACAACAACAACAGAAAAGAGAAAGATGATTGTGGGCATAATAGAGTTGAGAGATTTTTGTATTTTTGCTTTCAGTGGCAAAATGCTCGTGGGGAAACTCATTAAATGAAATTAGGTGAAAGTGTCAGTAATTAGTTGAAAATGTTAGTGCCTTAGCCTTTTCAGGCTGCTATACCAAAATACCATATGCGGGGTAGGCTGTAGACAGCAGAAAGATTTTCTCACAAGTCTGACAGAAGAACAGCATCGAGGCGGACTTAGTATCTGGTGAGGACCTGATTGCTGGCTCATAGGTGGCGCCATCTGCTTGTGTTCTTCCGAGATGGGAGGGGGAAGGCAGCTCTCTGAATATCCTTAACAAGGGCACTGATCTCGGTCACTAAGGCTTCAGCCTCATGACCTCGGCCTACCCCCTCTAATTCTATGAACTTGTGGGTTCAGCATTTCAACATGAATTTTGGAGGGAGGAAAGCATTCATAGCACTTCATGAGGAGAGAAGAGACACTGACCTGGCCTTAAGGGAAGAAGAGTATGCGTGGAGATGCAGACATCTTATGAAAGAAGAGGACATGGTGGAATGGGATAGGCAAGGTGTAATAAGAGTTTATGCTATGCCACAATCTCAGTAAACTAAGACTGATGAAGATTGGGATGAAATTAGGGGCTTAAAAACAAAAAAGAAAGATGATTTTGGGATAAGTGTTGTAGAAATGAGTCAGAGGTGATGAGAGTGGGCAAACTGCCCAGAACAGGTAAAGGTTAAGAGGAGACAAGGTTTTAACCCATAACTTTGTTCATCAGTATTTCTCTTAGATTCTTGGGATCCTCAAGCTAATGTAGAATACTGTACTTGAACTCAAGCCTAGTGGGTTAGCCCCTTTAGGGGTAGAGGCCGAGGGTAGACGGGTTGTTCATTTAAGAATTTGGATGAACTCAATTTAGTCCAAGTATCCTGGGGTCTTTTAGCATTTATATGCCAAGCGCTATAAATTTATTTATATATATCCTTATTTCTAACTACCACCATATGATACCATTATTTTCCCCATTTTATACAGTAGGTGGTTGTGTTTTAGAGAGTTTAATTTCCTCAGTGTTGTATAGCTAATAGGATAAAACCAAGTAGTTAAGTTCAGAACCTGCCTTTTTAAACTACTACTCTGTCTAGCATTCCAGTAGAAGTATGACTAACATAGGCCACATCATCTGAAATTTTCTAATCATGTTAAGGAAAAAAATGAATTTAATTTTAATATGTATTTGTATATCTTTGTTATCGCTGAGACACAATACCTGACACCTGCAAATTACAGGAGGTAAAGTTTATTTTGGCTCACAGTTTGTAGAGGTTTCAGTCTGTAGTTAGCTGGCTCTTATCCAGGACAGCATGGCAGAGTAGAAATAGCTCGTGGCCTGTCAGGAAGCAGAGGGAGAGGGAGGGAGGGAGACCCTTCCAGGCCGCACTCCCAGTGACCTGCCCCTTCCAACCAGGCTTCACCTCCCAACCTCACATTTAGCTATAAACTCACCAGTAGACTAATCTACGATGAGTGTCACATCCCTGTGATCCAATCACAAAGTCCCACCTATGAGCTTATGAGGCTTTAGGGCTACATCTAGATATAAAACACAGCAGTGTAGCTTAATATATCTAAAATAGCACTTTATCCTATACTCGTGAAAAAAATTAATCTGACTTTATGCTGAATTTGAAATCTAATATGTATTAGCACATCTCAGTTTGCTTTGTTTGTTTGTTTGTTTTTTGGTACCAGGGATCGAACTCAGGACCTCACGCTTGCCAGATAGGCACTGTGCCACTGAGGTACATCCCTGGCCCAGCACATCTCAGTTGGGACTAGCCACATTTCAAGGGCTCAGTAGCTACGTGTGGCTAGTGACTATGAAATTACACGGTACAGGAGCTCTACACCCTTAGACCTGAGGCTGTAGTCTGAAGCTTCAGAAGAGGGAAGGTGCCTTTTGTCTGTGACTAATATGTGTGAATGTTGGGGCAGTGGAGAGCCTAACTATCCACTGTTTCTCTGATGCTTCCAGCCCCGGAGAGGGAGTTATTTTACAGCTGCTCCCCTTGAAACTACATATGCCAGAACTAAATCAAAAATCTAGGTTGATTAGAGAGTAACTGTTAGTAGCAAAAAAGAATTACCAACATTCCTTTACATAATTGTCTCACCACAGTACTGTACATTTATGAAAGTCTTTACCATTTATAGAATGACATTTTATATGAGCTTTCTTATTTGATTCTTATGGTAAACTGGTAAGGCATTATCCAGTTTTACAGATGATGACTAGTTTTTGCAGAAGGATTTAAGTGATTTGCTTCAGTTTACATCTAATAAAGATGAACCCCAAGACTTATTTCTTAGCTTCTGGTCTATCTTTCTGCTGTGCCAATCAACTTTGCCTTATGTTTAGCAAAATATATAATGAATTGTGACCATTTACCACCCTCAGAAGCCAGTATGTCGCCTCTTCCCAGAAATGCGTCCCTTAAACGTCTGTGTACGGCAGTGCCTATACTCCATTTCTTGCTCTCAGTTACTGTTCATGTGACTGTTTATGTTGCCCGAGAAAGAATCCTAAACTGACCTCTCTGTTTTGTTTTCACACTGCTGTTTTATTTGGAACTATATTCCACGGGATCAAATCATCATACAAGCATGTAATTAGTCATGTTAAATTAAGGAAGTGGTAAGTTGTCGTCGTCGGTGTCTCTCCCCCCCCCCCCGCCCCCATCTGCCCCATTCTTTGGTCCAAGAAACTTTTTTTTTTTTTTTTTGGTACCAGAGGTCGAACTCAGGACCTTGCGCTTGCAAGGCAGGTGGCAGAACCACTGAGCTAAATCCCCAGCCCTAACTCTTTAACTTTTTAGGAATTGCATGTTGTTGAGCTTATGTTTATTTTCCTAAAATCTTTTCTGAAATTAGGCATTACAGTACATGCAAAGCCCCCTCCCTGAATGTTTTAAATGAGGAATTTACATATGAAATTTTTGTGGTTTGTTTGTTTGTTTGTTTTTGGGTACCAAAGTTCTTTATTTGAAGCAATTGAACTTAAGTAGATGTTCTAGTACTGAAATTTTTGTTTTGTTTTTGATTGCTTGATCAAAGGTTTTTATAGTTGTAACAGTTACTGGCAGGGAGATTTACATTTTCATACCGGATCTGCATTTTTTTTTTTTTTTTTTTTTGGTACTGGGGATTGAACTCAGGACCTTGCACTTGTGAGGCAGGCAGCAGCACCACTGAGCTAAATCCCTGGCCCTGGATCAGCATATTAAGAATCTCAGATGTCAGCATACAGATTTGAGCTTAATCTTTTCAACTTTGGGGAGCCACATGATTAGAATGACATTTTAAGCAGAGTAAGGTAGAGGGCAGGTAATCTCACATGTCTGGGATCTAATTAGTTTAGATTAACAGTAACTCTAGAGGCTAAATAGCCTACCTCCAAAAGAGCTCAGTGATATGAAAAGACATCGTGACTCTTCAAAACATGTGGGTAACTAATGACATTGAAGTGAAGCTGTTAACGCAGGACTGACCACGTCCCAAGGTGGCAGCACTGTGTGATCATTGCCAGCCACGCAGACCATCCATTACGTTCATTGTAGCACAGTTGTCCTTCGCATTCTTCAATTGCTAACACAGTGTGATTTATTAACTAAATGTTTTTTTATTAATAAATTTTATTTTATCCCTCCCCCCGCCAACCCCCTCTCCTCCCTTTAAATGTTGGTTTATAAAATTTTTTTTACGGTGCTAGCAATAGAACCCTTGCACCTGGTAGGCAAACATTCTACTACTGAGGCACATCCCAGCCCAATGTTCTGTTTCTAAGAAATCATGTTAGAACACATTTGTCTCCATGATTCCAATATTTATGTGCCTTCAGCAGTCTACTTAATCATCAGGACATTTAAGGGAATGCATTTAAGGTAAAATCTCTAGAAGTACCTGAGTTAGTCCCACAGTTGTTTTTTTTTTTTTTTTTCACGTCTGTTGACCTAAGAGAAAAAACAACAAAAGAAGAGTGATTCTCAAAAGAATAATATTTATTTGGGAACAGCTTTGCAATGGGAACTGCAGAGCATTGCGGTGGAGATGTACATGCCAGAGTGAATTGGATATATTCAAAAAAGTTAAGAGAGAAGTTTTGAAAGACAAAATTGAGGGTTACATCAGATACTTTAAAACAAAAATCCATGATGACAGTGACTAATAGCAGTGGTGTCAGGCCAAGGTTGAACAGCCAGTTGCTGGCTCCTTGTAAGGACTTTTTGTGTAACATTTCAATGGCCTCTACACAAGCTTGTGATTTTCAGGGAGTATTTTGTGACAGTTACTATAAGGCAATCATGTATAACGCTCTTTCCTTCATAACCTCCTGATTTTATTTACATGTTTTGGTAAGTTGACACAAGCAGCTCTGATTGGATCCTGACAACTTTTATATTTCTTTCATACCTCTTAAGTGATCATAATAATAATTACAGCTTTTACATAGTGCTTCCTTTTCTTGATTTAGAGGATTAAATGTGATCCCATATATAAAGTGCACTTAATAAATGGTAGTTGTTCTTGTAGTAATCATCATTTTAACTAATAGGCATGGCAACCAATGGTCCAGAGTCAGGGAGGCTAACTAGGAGATTGTATAGTGTCAGGAGACTGAACCAGAAAGGAAGCTCTAGGGCCGGGGATTTAGCTCAGTGGCTCTGCTGCCTGCCTCCAAAGCACAGGGTCCCAAGTTCAATCCCTGGTACCAAAAGAAGAGAGGAAGATCTAGGGCTGGGAGTGTAGCTCATTGATGGAGTGTGTGCCCGAGTTCCTGGATTTAATCCTCAGCGTCCCTCCCTCCAAGAAAAAGGAAGGACTAAATGTACAAGACACCAAGGAAAGGATTGATGGGATTTAGGAGTTGATCAGATTAGAATCTGTGAGTAAGTGGATATTTGTCATTGGAATACCTTGAGTTTGAGCTAGTCATCTCAGCAGGCAGTTGGAAATACCAGATTGAAATTTAGTAGAAAAGTCAGACTGTAGATAGCAGCTGTAGTCACAGAAATTAGAAAAACTTTTTTTATATTATTGTGGGTTTTTTGTACCTGCTCTAGTCATTTTTATTTATTAGAGGTAATTATATTACAAAGTAGAGGAAGTATTGAGTGACTTACCTGTATTTAAGTCTAAGTTCTGCCTCTTAGTAACTGGATGACCTTGGACAAGTTTTCTTCAGTTCTCTTATAAAAAGACATGATAGTAGCACCTCTTTCAAAGCATACTGGTAAGAGATAATTAATACTGTATATGCTTAAACTAGAGCCTAGCATACAGTAAGGCTCAATAAATGTGAGCTGTTTCTCTTGTTATTATTGTATCATTATTATTGCTGTCTGTACTATTAGAAATGCTTGAGTCTTTTATAAATTTCATATTTATCTTTTAGATACTGTGCTAAAAACTAGAATGAAACAGTTGCCTGCAGCAACAGTTCGCCTCCTTTCAAGTTCCCAGATAATCACTTCTGTGGTCAGTGTTGTAAAAGAACTGGTTGAAAACTCCTTGGATGCTGGTGCCACAAGCATAGATGTGAAACTGGTGAGTGTCCTTGGGAAGCCAGATGTCCTTAAAGCAAAAAGGGCCTGACAGATGTTTTCTTCTTTCGTCTAGTAACTTTCTTTTCTTTCTGTGTACTAGTAAATCATTCTTAGGACATTAGACTTTTTGTCTTAATAGCAAATTCTTGAAAACTAAATTTTAATTTAAGTCGACAGTTTGGTAACACTAAAGGACATTGTAAGAAGAACACATGTGCTTTAGGACTTTATCACTTAAAATATCAATGTATTTTGTGGTATTTGCTCTTAATTATTTGTATTTACTTTTTTTATGTATTCCTTTTTGTACTTTAGTTTTCCTATGTCGTTTCAGAACTACTCAAAGTTTTCAAACTTTTAAGTGCTGAGTATTAAATCGTGCATTAATATTGTCTTACCGCACTCATTACGATTTATTGCAATTAATTTGCATATCCATTTCCACTGTTACAAATTGTAAGCTCATAGGGGTACGGTCTGTATTTTATTTATTTGTGCATCCTTCATTCCTGGCCAGTACCTAGTAAATGGTAGGAAAGGGTTTGATTGAATGTAAGAGTACATGTACACTTATTAAAATCTAATTATCATTTTGGTTATGTGGCACTTGTCTGTAATCCCAGCACTCTAGGAGGCAGAGGCAGGAGAATCACAAGTTCAAGCCCAGCCTGGGCAATTTACTGAGGCCCTGCCTCAAAATAAAATAAAATAAAGAATTGGGGCTGTAGTTCAGGGTGAAGGCCCTGGGTTCAGTCACCAATACCACAAAAACCAAAACAATCTAATTATCAGGTGTTTACATTATTTGTGATATTATGTGATTGGGCCTTATGCTGATAGTATTTTTGTAGCAAAGGGATCTAACCTTTTCCTATCAGTTTAGATTCTATGATATAGCTATAAAATAAGCCACTTATAAAAACTGTATGTTAACAACTAGTAAATACCCATTTTGCAAATCATTTAGTGTTCTGAAAAATTGTTCCAGGTCACGTAATTATTAAATAGTGGAGCTGAGATTAGACTCTGTCTTTGTGACTTGAATACCCATTCAGAATCTTTTCTGTATGGCAGTGGGTTTTACAATGTATAGGTGCAGCAGATTAATTTACAGGTTAGACATCTTCCAGGCTCCATCGTAAAACTTCACATTTTAGGTGAGGCTTGAAAATTTGCATTTCTGACGTCTTTCTAGTTGATGCTGAACCCGTTATACTGGGGAACACACTTTGAGAGCTGTTCTTCTATACCATATCAAACCTGTGTTGTGTTTTTAAGTAATGTAAGGTTTATAAACATGAGAAAAAATGTATTGAGTTAAATCTGAAGAAAGACAATTTTTCTTAGATGTTTCATATAATCAGTTCAGTGTGGTTTGAGTACAGTTGATAATTTAGAGTATTATATCATTGTATCGGTCAGACTTCACTTAAGAATCTTAGGCAGACAAACATCTTGCTCTTTTTTCATTTTTACTTTTGTTGTTTTATTTCGTTTTTTTTTTTCTTTTTTTTTGGGTACCGGGGATTGAACTCGGGACCTTGTGCTTGCGAGGCAGGCGGTGGAACCACTGAGCTAAATCCCTGGCCCTGTTGTTTTATTTCTTAAAATGTATGTCTTATTTTTAAACATCTCTGGAAGGAAAATAATTTAGAATAATGTTAACAAGCCAACCTAAATACTCTATAAAAGTATATTAAATATAACTTTGCTATGTGTTTTAGTCTTTTAACGTATCTATGTTGTAGAATTTTAAACAATTCAAGGTGGGCCTGGTGGCAGAAGCCTGTAATCCCAATACTATGGAAGGCTGAGACAGGAAATCAAAAGTTCAAGCCCAGTCTGGGCCACTTAGTGAGACCTTGTTGCAAAATAAAAAATTTTAAAAGGACTGGGCATATAGGTGGGTGTGAAATCTGGAGTTTAATCTCCTAAACCACGTACATAAACAGTTCAGCTGGGCTGCTTTACATGATAAGATCTGTTTTATAATGAGTTTGTACAACATATGTTGTCATAATTAAATGTGTTGATAGTATTTTAAAAATTCAGAAAGATCTGTTATTTTACTCACATGTCTGTAGTTTTTATTTATGTACAAGATTTGTATTTCTCTTTTTTCCTATAAAATGAAACAGGCTGTTCCCCATATGTGAACTTAATTTTACTTTAAGAATCGAGGGGCTAAATCTTATGTTCTACCTCCATAATCCCTTGTGTATATAATTTATCTTAAAATATACATATACAGTATTATGTAATTCTAGGTTATTAGAAAGATGTGATGTTTTATAATACAAAGTGAACATAATGCTAGGAAGATTTTTTTTTTTTCTCCTTCGTAATTGTACCTGTGGCCGTACACAAAACTTCGTGGAGTCAGAAGTTGGCTATCAAATTTAGAATATTGTGTTCCTAGATAGTGTGATCATTATAGAAATTTAGATTTTGTTATTGTGTATGTATAATTTAGAATTAGGATGTATAAGTAAGATATAAATCGAGTCTGTTTTCTTAATTTTCAAATTAAAAACTTGCTGAGTTTGCCAAATTAGGTGTGTTATTCTCCGCAGTTTTCTGTTTGGTGATATTTGAAAGAAATTTAGAAAGTTATAGGCTAGACTTGAACTTGGCAATCCTCCTGCCTCGCCCTCTCAGAGTTGTGGGATTGTGGGCATGCACCACCATGCCTAGCTAATGTAGAAGCTTTTATGAAAACAAGGGAGAAAGTATTAAAAATCAGGTTGAATAATGATGATTGCTGTAGTCTTAGTGGGTAGAAGAGGCACTGTTTGCTAGTGCTGGGTTGTTGTTTTATTTTATTTGGGGGATTATATATATACAAAAAGATGCGTGTGTATGCGCTCATGTGAGCGTGTGTATGTCAGAAGAATTGATAGTGAAACAACTAAAAGAACCTGTTCAGATCAGACTGACTTCCTTATTTTGACCTGAGTCCAAAGAAAACCAGGAACTTGCTCATTGTACCTTGACTAGGAATTTGTGGAGCTAAAGGGATTTGAATTCTGATTTCCATCATATAATCCTTCAATAAAGGTAAATAGGTGAGCAAAGTGTTTCATTTGTGTTTCTGTTTCTGTGGTCGTAGTTTACTGTTTTTATATAGTAAAAGCATTTCTGGCTTTATACAGGAGAACTATGGGTTTGATAAAATTGAGGTCCGAGACAACGGTGAAGGTATCAAGGCTGTGGACACCCCGGTGATGGCTGTGAAATACTACACTTCCAAAATAAACAGTCATGAGGATCTTGGCAACTTGAGAGCCTATGGTTTTCGTGGGGAAGCACTGGGGTCAATTTGTTGTATAGCTGAGGTAAGGTAATTTATATTGTTTTTTTAGTGATTTCATCATTACAGAATATTAGAATTAAAAATAATCCAGTATTTGGTAAAGTATGTTTTCAAATTTTAAAAAACTTATGGTACAATATACTTATAAAATTTGCACCAGATTTACACCATTTTCGGGTGTACAATTGAGTACATTCACATTTTATACCCTTAAGAACAGTGTACATCTTCAGAACTTTTTCATCATTCCAAACTAAAACCCTTTAAGCAGTAGCTTCCCCGTCCCTTCCACTTCATCTCATCCCTGTAATCACTGTTCTACTTTTCGTCTCTTTGAATCTTCTGTTGGAAGTGTGTCATGTAAGTAGAATCATACAGTATTTGTCCTTTTGGGTCTGGCCTGTGTCTGGCCTTGCAGAATGTCTTTAAGTTTTGTACATGTTGTAATGCTATCAGAATTTCATTCCTTTAGGTATTGGTTTGTTTGTTTGTTTTATTTTTTCAGTGCTTAGGATTGAACCTAGGGTCTTTGGATTGAGCAGCATCCCCACCCTCCTTAAAAATTTTTTTGAGACAAGGTGTCACTAGTTTGCTAAGTTGCCTGGGCTGGGCTGGAAATTGGCAGTCCTCCTGCTTCGGCCTCCTAAGGTGTTTGGATTACAAGTGTGTGTCACCATGCCTGGCTTTTTTAATGGCCAAATAGTATGACATTTATAGATATACCACATTTTGTTTATCCACTATCTGTTTTTGTTGGTAGACACTTGGGGTACTTCTTCCTTTTGGCTCTGTGAATAAGGTTGCTGGTGAACATGGATATATAAATATCTCTTCCAATCCTTGAGTTCACCTTTTGGGTATATACCCAGAAGTGGACTTGCTATGTCACATGGTAATTCTATCTCTAGTTTTTTGAGGATCAGCAGCATTTATTTTGCAGGGTAGAAAAGAATATAGTTTAGTGACCCATTGGATTAGGAAAAAGATGAATTTAGAAACATAAACATTTAACTGGAGCACTTCTCAGCCTTTACTGAAGCATAATTTGTGAGTCTCTAAGGATAGAAGTTTATCGTAGGTACATTTCCCTATACCTCCTTAATCATATTACTGGTTTTGTTCTGTGGGATAGAATCTGGAAATCCCACTCTGGTCAGTACACATAATGAGGCTGAGATCTAGAAACATGACTTGACTTGTCCTAAACCATAGATATTTCGGTCAGATTGGATCCCAGAACTTTACACTTCTGACTGCTAGTTAGGTGTTTGTAATGTGTATCAACCATCTACTAAAGTGCCTGACACACTCAGTTTGTTTAGATTTTTGTTTTTGTTTTTGTTTTTTGAGACAGAACCTTGCTCTATAATTCAGGCTGGCCTTGAACCAGCCATGTAGCCCAGGCTGGTCTCAAACTCATGGTGATCCTCCTGCCTCAGCCTCCCCAGACATGACAGTATCACAGTCATGTGCCACCACACCAGAGTCACTCTCAGTTGTCTTATAGCAATTATACTACACTACCTCTGCCTCACATTTTATAACTAGTTTGTGCCAAAGCCCATCTACAAGCTCAATTTCTTCATTTTCATTTATCTCCACTGTGTTTGAGTACATAACTTTACGAGTTTCTTTGTGCTATACTCTTACGCTGTGGGTGTAGGGATTGTTTTGTGGTGTGACAGTATCTGTGGGTAATAGGAAATTGTGAGGGTCTCCTTCGTTAATAAAGTTTGCCCAGTGGTCATGTACTACTTCATTTGTGCTGAGGCTGAAAGACCCTGTATAGGTGGTAATGTCAAGTGCAGTAAAGTGATAGTGTTTTATACCTCTTGTCTAGAAAAAGTGGCGTGGGTGAGAGATACTGTTGCTAGCTCCTGTTCTGGTCTTTGAACATCCATTTAGTATCCTGATAGTTTCAGCACTGGTATGTTCTCCAGACCCACTGTGGCCTTCCTTTGTCTTTCTGCCCTTAAAGTGGTAGCAGAGTGCAGGTTTTCTCCCGTTTTATAGGTAGGATCTTAGCTAGGACCTTAGGGCTTTGTAAGGGATTGTCCTAAGTAGGCGAGAAACGTTGCAGGTGTGGTGTGGTTCAAGTGGGAGATTCTGCTGCTGAAGCATGGAGAACTGGGCCCTTGCTTGTCAGCATCCCGGTAGTCAGACTCATTAAAGGAGGAAACGCACTTTTAGAGCCTCTCCCAGGATCCGACACACCATGTGCTTCTCTGTCTTACTCGGCATTTGCTCTGTAGTACCCTGAGCCTTCAGGTGGGTTTTGGAGGCCTGGAGGGTACAAGTGGGCATTGCCTGTCATTCTTCTAGAGAGTGTGTGGGAACCTACACCCCAAATCTTACACAAAAAGTCTGTTTTTAAAATGACATGGGATTTGTACCAGGGAACGTCTGAACCTCCCAGTAGTAGCAGTACTGTTGTTTGAACGCTCATTGGCCATTTTAGAACACAGATACGGTATATGAATTTTTTAGCCATTGTCCAAACTGGAAGATAGCCTTTAAGGCTTATTTTGGTATTATTTTGGTCAGAAAAGATGCAATTTCGTACGTACAAGATGTATATAACCTTCCAGAGCTGAAATTGGTTATAATCAGCTTGGCCTGCTAGGTGGCAGTAGCATACTTAGTCTTTATGAATGTTTTACAGGAAACATGACAAATTTTCACTGTAGTTCTGATTTTACATGGCAGTTTTATGTTTCTCCATGGTTACGATCTTGTTTATTTGTTTACATAGGCCCATTTGATAATCCACATTTGTCATTTTGTCCCTTTTTTGAGGCATTCAAGTGGATTTGAGTACAAATAGTATAATATTATTCATCAGAATTTCAAAAGAATTGTCAAAAGTATCACAATAATAGAAAACCATAAACTTCATAAGCAGTTAAAGTTTACAGTGTACACATTATAGTGCCAAGTATTTGTTTACCCTTAAAAATATTAGCAGACCATTTTATGGAATCCCCCATCTTGCAGATCTTTGGGAAACCACATATAATCTGCCTGTGTTTGAGTGTGAGCACAGGAACACACCCATGTGCAACACAATGGAGGTAGGTCTGTGTAGTCATTCCGCACAGGATCAGACCATTATCGGGACCCAGCAGCTTCTCTCATGTCTCCTCCCTGTCAGTACTCCTAGAGGTAAGCCCCCTTCTGGCCTCCATCAACACAGACTAGTTCTGCCTGTTAAACTTGATACTTGATATATAAATGTACTATTGATTACCTGGTTCAAAATACCTAATGTAGAGAATTTAAGAGGGAAAAGGTTCATTTTGCCTCCCAGTTTCAAAGGTTTCAGTCCATGGTCGGCTGGCTCCAAGGCAGAAACGATGGCAGAGGAAATCTCCCTCAAGGTAGCCAGGAAGCAGAGTGAGAGGAAAAGAGCCAGAGAGAAAAGAAGGGCTGGGAACTAGAGTGTCCCCTTTTAGGTCATGCCTCCTGTACCCGCTTCCTCTTCACTACGCCCGCCCTCCGAGCAGCACTCCTGCTGTGAGCTCATCTGTAATGAGTATAGTAATGTTAGTGCCCTCATGATCTCATCGCCTTCCCAAAGCCCACCTCTGAACACATGAGCCTTTGGGGAGACAGTTTTCATCTAAGCCATTGCATAGCATATATTATTTTGTCACAAGAGTTTTTGACGGTGATTTATGTTTGTATCTAAAAGCTAGTGGTGGCACACAGCTGTAATCTCAGCACTCTGGGAGGCTGAGGCAGGAGGACTGCAAGTTTGAGCACAGCCCAGGCAACTTAGTGACTTAGTGAGACCCTGCCTCAAAATAAAAAGGGCCGGAAATGTAGCTTAGTGTGAAGGCCCTGGATTCAATCCCCAGTGTTGTAAACAGAAAAAAAAAAAAAGGAGGGTTAGAGCTGGAAAGGCCCCTGGTAGTAGTAATGGGCCTTGGTAACTTCAGATTCCCCACTAGAGGGCCAGGGCTGCTGAGAGTGTTGGTGACTGAAAGCTTATAGGTGACTTTCCCTCACTTCAGCTGGAGAGAGCTGCCTGGCCCAGCCATGCAGGGCCGCCCACGTCCAAAGACTGCTTGACATGGGGTTGTTAAGGCCCAGCCCCAGCTCAGGGTCGTTCTGCTCTGCCCCACAGTGCTCATTCCAGAGCACTCGCCAGTGAGTTCCTGCTCACTCCTCTGTGTCTCAGAGTCCACTTCTGGTCTCAGCCTCTCTACTGTGAAAATCTCTTCACATTACTTACTGGTGAGGAAACTGGGGCCTCGTGAAGCCAAATGCAAAACCTTCTTTCCCCACCTTCAAAACAGTCTCTAATAATGATCCAGCTGTATCTTATTGTCTGCTGTCTACAGCCTGCTGTGCTAGCTTATTTCAGAGGAACTATGCTCAGTGAAATAATGGAATATGAACATTGTGACCTATTCAGGGACAGTGTGTCCATGGCAAACCAAAAATTCAGTTTCAATTTCATTTCTCTCAGTACTGAGTTTTTCACAGTATGTCACTTTCTTATTAGCATGGTTAAACAGTTTAAAAGTTTTAAAATACCTTCATCTTAAAATAATAAATATTCCCAGGCTTGCATTGATAATTTCAGACAATGTAAGCTGTCAGAGTCAAATTAAATGTGGAAATACTCTGAATAGTATTTCAAAAATATAGAAAGTAATATGTTTGTCTACATTTACATTTTACATTTAAAAAATAATTGTGTGCTGCATAAGGACCACTCAGTCAACAGTGAATTAGACCTATGGCTGTCATCCTGTAAGTTTATAATGGAGGTGAAAAACTCCTATCACCTAATAACACTGAAACCGTTGGTGTACAGTGCACTACTCAGTTGGTTGTGTTAATGCTGGTGTACACAAACCAGCACTGACAGTCACGAAAGTATAACACAGTGAATTATATATGGTGCATAGTACCTAAGAATGGTAATGAGGGTCCAGGGATGTAGCTCAGTGGTGCCGCCGCCGCCCGCCACCTGCCGCCTGCCTCACAAAGGCAAGGTCCTGAGTTCGATCCCCAGTTCCAAAAAAAAAAAAAAAAGAATGGTGACGAATGGCTGTTACTGGGTTATATAGTCATTGTTAGTATGTTCTAGTGTACTCCTATTTAATTAAAAGAATAGTTTACTATAAAGCACTATGCTGTGTTACCCAGACAATGGCCCCATGTACCTCGTGTTCACCTTGTTTCTTGATTGTATCATGTAGGTGGGTATAAGCGCATCCACTGGTGTTCGCGTAATGATGATGTTGCAAGACCCTGTCTCAAAAAAACCTAGAAGGTAGTGAAAATTCTGTTCTGGTCTTCTGATAAAAGTTTTATAAAGACTATATGGTATGTGTTGTTCCATCACATAATAAGCTGCATATAATAATGGACTTCCTTTTTAAGATGATATTATAAACATACTGTAAATTATACATTCCTTCCAAAGAAACATTTAAGAAACTTATTTAAGCTTGCAGAACTGGATTTATTTATTTTTTATTTCAGTTTTTATTGTTTATTGGTACTTTGTAGGTATACATCATGATCATGCCCGTTATTGGGAGAACTGGATTTAAATGGAGGTTAAGTTGTACCTTTGTTTTAGGAGGAAGGTAGGACTTTTTTTTTTTTTTTTATTAAAATGAGAACAAACTGAATGTCGGAATCCGGAGCCTAGTCCTAAATATCACGTTTGAATAAGAGTGTTGGCCAGATGTATGAAATAAGACTTATTTAGAGAGTCATTTTCTTCCCATCTATAAAGTGAGGATGATGATTTGAGGAACAAGTAAAATAATGCATACTGAGGAGTCTTGAATAGTGTTATGTACCATGCAGGTGAAAATTGTTTCTGCTTTGGCCTTGAATGTGAAAAGCAGTGGGCTGCTGTGTCACGCAGGTGATGAAATGATGAGTCTCGTTTATTCCCTTGTCAGCAAGCAGTGTTTCATCTCAGTGTGCAAAGGTTACGCATATGTCTCCACATTTTTGGGAAGTAGTTTCTGACACTTTATAACCATAGGTATATTCCTTCTAATTTTTATCAGAGGTCTTCCTTTTGCAGCATAAGTCCATTTTTCCCTTAGAATTGGAAGTTACCCTCTGTCTTCTGTATATGACTCATACTGTATTTGTTGATTCGTTCATCCTACATTTTTAAAGTTATTACCATGTGGATAATATTCTGACCTGTTAATTATACAGAATTTTGTGATAACACAGAATCTATAGGCTTGTTACTGTTTTATATCGCGTTAAACCTCCACGACGTAGGGGAGCAGAATGAGAAGCTTACTTACTGTGTTGTGAAGATGGGAACTGGGACTCCCATATTTGTGGCCCACATAGTTGTAAAGGGCAAAGGGATGTCGCTGGCAGCATTCTGATGTTTCTGGGCCAAACAAATAACTGACTCCTTTTCCTCAGTGTAGTGTGCCTTCGCTGTCCTTTAGAGACAGTAGTAGACCTTTAGTCAGAAGAAGCATGGAAAGTTTTGAAGTTGTTGGGATATTATGGTTCCTACGTGCAGCCTCCTCAAAAGCAATACACAACTCTGTTGAAAATAGTAGAGACAGGGCCAGGATTTTCCTGTTACCAGTCTCCCTGTAATAGGGTAGCTAGAACTAAGTTCTAAAGTCAGAGTACTCATATTAGTGTTTCTCTGTGGGTAGGCAGGCATACTCAACACACAAAAGAGAGACATTTCATTCAGGCAAAAGCCTACATTTCACTCAGTCATAAAGGCCATTAATCTGCATTTTCAGATTCCTGTTTCTGTGCCATTCTTCATCTAAAACTCAGCGCAGGGCTGGGAGTTTGCCAGCATGTGCCAAGCCCTGGGTTTGATTCCCAGCACCGCAAAACATTACAAAAGTCAGCCTTCCTATTGCCCCAAAAGGCTTTTTTGTAATTACCTTAAATAAATTTTTGTCAAGATTTTTGCCTCATTCCTGAGTTTTAAAATTTACTTTCTAACCCAAAATTGAGGAAAAGTGCTTTTCTGAAGTTTAAATGCCTTCATATAATTTTGTATTAGTACTCTGATTCCTTCAGTTTAGCTTTTATTAACTGACTAGCTAATATAACCCATAATAAGGTCCTTTGAAGACTTCTAAAACTTCTCCTTTTCAGTACTGTTTTTCTTAAAAAAAAATTCTCTTGGCATCACTGGATTTACTCACACAGTTTCTCAAATGTCTCTTCTAGGAATCACCAGTAATAGTTTTTAACATTTGAGATTCTCCTTATGATGGAGTTACTGCACCTTCACATGCAAGCTGCTGCACAGTTAATGCATTCTAAACCCATGTCTGGTCCTGAAAAAGGTTTCCTGTCCAGGATATAGGTTATTCTTTTTTGAGGGAGGGTACTAGAGATTGAATCCAGGGCCTTTGCACTGACGTACATACATCCCCAGCCCCTCCCCCCCTTTTTGAGACAAG
The DNA here is from genome assembly GCF_053883595.1 of Heterocephalus glaber. Lineage (NCBI taxonomy): Eukaryota > Metazoa > Chordata > Mammalia > Rodentia > Bathyergidae > Heterocephalus > Heterocephalus glaber. The sequence goes on along the minus strand of NW_028258469.1, from coordinate 25,113 downwards.
GCTTTGCTGAGTTGCCCAGGGTGGGCTCTTAAGTTGGGACCTTGCTGCCCCAGTCTCCCAGAGTGCTGGGATTATAGGCATGCCCGGTCCTATTTCACTTTTTTAGCCCTTCAGTTTATTCATGCACTCTGGAGTAAATTTACTACCCGTTAGTATGTTTTAAAAGGATGAATAAGTTACTACCTTACAGAATGCTTTTAAGTGGTTAAAGAAAAATCTCATGTAACCTTATGAAATAAGAGATCATCTTCATCTTAGCGTCACTCCCCCAAAGATGATAGTGTACTCATTTATTCGGACCATCCAGAAGCCACTGGCAGAGTTAGTGCCGGAACTAAGAGTTCCAGGGCTGCCTTGCTCAGTGACACCGACTTGAGGTCAGGTGCCCAGCTCTTTAGAGAATAGAAATAAAATTCACTTGACCCTGGAATTTTGGAGAAGCAGTTGATTAAATGTAGAATTGTTTTAAAGGGACAGTTGTGGAATAATTAAACCTCAGGAAAGAGAGTATCTAGTCATTTCTGTCTTCTTTGTTTTGGATTATACTTTACTAGAAGAAATCATTAACGGATACATTACAGTTGGGTTGTAGCAGGGAAGATTAAGATTAGTTACCAGGAAAACATTTTGAATTACACAGCTCTCAAGCCATGGAATTAATTTTGGAGGAGGTAGAAGGGTCACAGAGAGTACACAGAAGTTCACAACTTTTAGATACAGCTTTTTTCCCAGTGCCCTTAATAAGGTTTCTATGGACTTCACTCTCAGACTATGACAGGCTCTGCTAGCACATTGGGCTAGAAAAGTCATATTTTGGTGGTGGTTCTGGTATTCTTTCTGAGTGCCCACATGTTCCACAGAGCCATATGGGCCCCAGTGAATCTGCTTGGTGAGGACAGAGTGACAGAACTGGCAAATGTAGGTGAAAGTGAACCTGTGAGTTCCATCAGTAGAGGAAGATCTTTGTGGTTTCTAAATTATGTAGACATATTTAGGATATTCAGCTCTCCTGAGTCCAAGGATGACGAAGAAAGATTACACTCAAGTCTGGTCGCTCTTGCTTACTATGTGTGGCTCCCTTCTTCCCAGTCCCCTTTGCCGTCCTTGAGCCAGCATCCGCACTCCCACTCCTGGTCTCGTGGCACAGATGTGATTTACTATTCTTACACTTTCCTGCTAATCTTGCAAGCATGAGGGAGCTCAAATGAGTACACATGCTCTTAAATTTGTATGGCTAACATCTGAGGAAATAGTTTCTTTCTTTTTAAAACTTTTGCGGTATTTGGGGATTGAACTCAGGGTCTTTGCATTGAGCTGCACCCTCAGCCCTTTTTATTTTTGAGACAGAGTCTCAGTAAATTGTAATGTTGCCTGGGTGGGACTCGAACTTGTGATCCTTTTGCATTAGCCACCTAGACTGCTGGGATTATAGGCGTGTGCTACTGTACTCAGCAAGGAAATATTTGCATAGTGAATGAATTTCTCCCTTTTATTAATGCTCAGGTTTTTCTTTTAACTAATAAAAAATTTGCACTTAATGAGTTTAAGTTTGGGTTTAAGAAAAATGTGTCCGTAAAGATACATTTGTATATTTTTAATTTTTTGATCCATAAACGTTAAATACGAAAATGCAGCTTTGCACAAGTTGTAACGGGGACAGAATGATCAGTTTACCTAAGGATTATTCTTTTGTCCACAATTTATGGAAATCTGTTAAAAAACATTCCTTGGGCTGGCAATTTAGCTCAGTGGTTCCGGTGCCTGCCTCGAAAGTGCAAGGTCCCAAGTTCGATGCCCGGTACCAAAAAAAAAAAAAAAAAAGCAAACAAAACAGATTCTTTAAAGGCAGATGAAATGTTTGCTTTTACATATGTAAATCATATATACACCCCAATCGCCATTTCAAATATATTGGTTTGTTTTTGTGTGTTTTAATTAAAATACTGAAAAATCAGCAGTTTGCAACAACAAAATATATAAGCTGCTCTACTTATTAGTGTAACTCTTAAGAAATATTTCGAGAGAAGTAGTCATAAGAATTATCAAGTAAAATGTTTTTAATATTAAGTAACTATGTTATAATGACCAGTATTTCAAATCTAATTTGGTAGTGAACCTATTGCAATGTCTAAAATGATAATTGTACTAGAGAATTTTTTATTTCCAGGTTTTAATTACAACAAGGACAGCTGCTGATAATTTTAGCACCCAGTATGTTTTAGATGACAGTGGCCACATAGTTTCTCAAAAACCTTCACATCTTGGTCAAGGTAAGAGGATAGCTTTATAGCATTCTTTACCTTTTCTGTCTAGTTTGTTTAAAAAACGGTATTATCCTCTGAATTGAGATATATTGTTTTGGACCTGATAAAATCTAGTTAAAGTGAATGTTCAACGTTTAGTTAGGAACCTCTCAAATACTCAAGAGGAGTTACGTTAGAGACTGTGCACAACGCTGTATTAGTTTGTGCAGAAACTATCAGAGCATTTATTTTCCTGTTGCTGGGTTGCCAGTGTCATCTTTAAATATGAAGGACAGTATTCTATTGAAACACCTAAAACATCATGGAGTTTTGACAGTGATAATAAACCACAGTATTAAGGTGATATGATTATGTAATAATTTAAAATATATTTCTTTATGGAAAATTTCAAACATATGCAGAAGTAACAGGATAGTATATGCATGGCTATTTAACACTTAACAACTTCTTGACAAGAACCTTTTTTCTAATACCCTAACGTATCTTCTTTCTCTGTGTTATTTTGAGGAGAATAAGTATATTAATTCTTGTTCCTACTTACGGTGTAATTCTTTTTTTTTTTCATACCGGGGATTGAACTCAGGTCCTTCCGCTTGTGAGGCAGGGCAGTGTACAGTGTAATTCTTAAGTTGTCTTATATGTAATTTTCTTACATTTTATTATAAATTCATATTTAATTTTGTTTCCTCATTATAATTTATCAAAGTCCTTTATTTTTCCTATGGTTTCTTCCAGTTTAAGCATTAAATTATTCGATTTATTTTTTTGCAAATACTATTGTCTTCATTGAACTATATTTTCTGATGTCTTAATTCTTATGTCAAATTTGCTCACTCTTATTTTATAAAACCTCAGCATAGTTACAATTAGGGACTATGTTTCCTTAAAAAAAATACTAGTTTTTTCCTCATTTATTCTGATAATGAAAATGAGTTCAAGTCTAGTGTGATGTATAATAATAAATATTATACACATTTTAATTAAAATCGAGTATAATTCTTTTACTATATGTTGAACAGTAGGACAAAGAGGCTTAAAAAAAAATGATTCCTCTCAGGAAATGCTCTGACCTTGGGTCTTAGGAGTTCAAATTAGGAAACCATTAGGAGTAGCTATCTAGTAGAGTACTTTGAAGTAATCTCCTTACCTTATAAAACTTAAAAGTATTTATTTTTATCTTAGTAGTAACCAGTCTAATCTGCATGGCCAGTGGCTCTGCATCACTCATACTTCTTCTGCTTTTCTGTATTTGTCTCCATGGGAACTATGAAATAACAATCCTTTAAATATGGACTCCATCTGATCTTTGCCCTTTTTCTGGTTGATTTTTCTTCCCCTGCTGACCTCAGTTTTCTACCTTTAGTAAGACTGGGTATGCATAGTAAGGAATTTTTATAGTCAGTAAATGAACCTTATTTTCTTTAGCCTGTTCTTTTATCTTAAGAAATAAACATAATTGGAAGGTAAATAGCTACAAAGCCGGTGAGTGCCTTTCATAATTCACTTTTTTCACCTAATTACACTTGATTGGTTAGGAAACAACAAAAAGTCTTAATTTCAAATTGTTCTAGATGGGCTTATAAAAATCCACAAACACTTTCCAAAGCCTTTTACGTTTACATTGCTTAGTGCTAGTGGTTTTTGAGTGATTGAATCGTAGACTCACATTTCACCAGCTGTCATTAGCTTCCATTTAAATGTTTTCTGTGTAAGATAAAACTGCAGTTCAGCTATCCTAATTTATACCTGTGCATTTAGGGTTCTTTTGGATTAATTTCTGCTGTGGTGTGAACATCCTTGCTTAGCACTTACTCTTCATATAGTCTGATCGGATGACACCTAGAGATAACATAACGGGAGGTGCAGGCACAACTTACAACAGAATCTTATTTAGACATTGGAAAACTTGTTACTCCTTTAAAAACATTTAAAGATGTTTTAAAAATAACTTATGAGAAGCTGCATTTCTGGTTTTTCTGGGTATGGGTATCTTTTTATGGATTATGCCATTTAAAGTAGTTTATGTGTTTAACAAAATTCCATTCTAATTGGCTTTACCTTCTATCCACTTGTTTTAAAGCACTGTACCTGATTTTTTGAACTAACCAGAAATACAGAAATGTCTCTAGCTTTTAAATTCTTTTACTAAGAATGCTGACTAAATTATTTTAGTCATACTTTCTCTATCATCACTTCTATTTCCTTTACCTTAACCAATAGTAAGCGTCTAATTTGATTTACCCTCCTAGATGCCTCCCCTCCCCTCAGTTCTTCTGCCTTGGGAATTTCCCAGACATCAGAAGTAGTGTGATCAGGATGTTCCTTTTCCAACCATATTATTAGAGTAGAGTATCATGTTCTATATGAATGCCTACTACATATGATTGTGCATGTATTGAAAGATCTTTTTATCTTAATTGAAGAGTGGAACTTTATTCATTAGTTTAAGAATACTTTCTGATATACAGGCATCCACACATTTACATTAGGAGTATAAATAGTTGCCTTTATGAGTGACATAACATAGGGTTGTGTAAAAATATAACAGGGAGCTTATTACAGGAATGCAGTTTAATCCGGTGTTTGAAGAATGTGCTAAAGTTAGAGAGCTGAGCAGTTCTCTTGTAAAATATGATAGTATACTGGGGTCTTCTCCCTATTGGCTAGTATTGCTTGATATTTTGAGGGATACAAATTTCATTTGGAATCAGAAAAGTCTTTTCCATCAGTAAGTTTTATGCAGAGATGTAATTTGCGTCTTATTAGTAATTCTTAATTTACTCTGAGAATATTTTTCAGTGCTTAGATAATATGGTCTTTGAGATAGATATAACATATTTAAAAATCAAGAATTTTTTTCCAGTTTTATAAGCACATTTCTATTTTGTCCCATTGATTTCTGCTCGCCTGCCTTTTTTCTATCTGTTCCTAGCTACGGTAGATGACATTAGACTAGTGAGGAGCCCTCTAGGATGAGTAAATGAATAATGACAAAAAAAATGAGGCCACTAAATGCCTAGAGGGAGGTTAGCAAGTGTTTTTTAGGAAATAGGGTACTTGAGTTTAAAGATAATGGGTAAAAAGGCATGGGAGTGTAACTTCCCAGTGAGAAGAATGATGTATGTAGAAGGATTGTCAGGGCATCCATGGGGCACAAGTCTGTAATCCCAGGGGTCTGGGTGCTGAGGCAGGAAGATGGGAAGTTCAAGGCCAGCGTAGACTATGTAGTGAGACCCTGCCTCAAAAAACGAAAAGGACAAAGGAGAAGGGAGAGCAAGAGGGGGAGGGGAGGGGGGAGGGAGGGGGAGGAGGAGCTGCGGAATGTGGTGGCCGAAGCCTGTAATCCTAGCCACTTTGGAGGCTGAGTCGGGAAGATTGCAAGTTGGAAGCCATCCTGGCAACTTAGCAAGATTCAGACTCAAAAATAAAAAGGGTTGGGGATATAGCTCAGTGGTAGGGCACCCCTGGGTTCCATCCCCAGTACCAAAGAAGAGGAGGAGACCATTGCTCCATTGCTCTCTTTGTAGCAATGAAACACTTTATAACTTAAAAATTTTGTATTTTTCTTTAAACTTGTTGAAGTGCAATGTCACAGACAAATTTAAATGAACTAAGTTCAAGAGTTCTAGGTGAAAAGTGACTGGCAGTAATTTGTATCCGTGGGAATATTAACCAAATTAGGAGGCATAGGGTGGACAAAGAAGCAAGTCTGCCTTACATAAAGGATCTTGTATGACAGTGCAGTAAACTAGCTGAACTTTGAATAGTCTCATGTGGACTCTTGTGGACTATTGTAGTCTCATGTGAACATGACACATGGATATGAGATTCCCAGACACTGAGCTAATTCACCCGACTCACCAAATCTCATCAGGACTTTTGCTGAGTGAGCCTTGAAGAATAAAGTTGGGGCTGAGCTAGTAAAGAAAGATCTTAAAGCTGCAAGGACCTGAGTTCAATCCCCGGTACCAAAAAAACCCCAACAACATCAACAAAAAAAAGAAAGATCTTAAAGCTTTGCAGGAGCAAGAGGACTGATTCTATCCTTAAGACATTGGAGATTAAAGGTGAACTGGAACTAAATAAAGGGGCAACTCAGCTCCAACCCAAACTCATAATTAGATTGGAGAAGCATGCTCTTCACTTGCTCGAGAGGAGACAAGAACTTCCTTTGAGAGAAAATATGATCTTCTTTAGTATCTACTCTTCTGTATACAATATCTGGCAAAAGTAAAACTTTTGAGGCATATTCAGGAAGGAAAATGAGATGCATACTAAGGGGGGGGGGGACAGTATAAAGAAACTCACCGGTGAACCCGATATTTGAACTAAAAGATGACAGCTTTAAAAACTACATTAAAGAATTTTGAAAAATGATCAAAATCTTTTAAGAAAATGGAGAATTTCAGTAGATAAATGGAAACTAAAATCTAAAACTATAAGAGTACTCTGAATAATTGATAGGATGGGTGCTGTAGTTTAGATCTAGAATGCCTCTGAAAGACCTATGTGGTAAAGCCTTGGTCTCCAGTGAGAGATCTTCTATTCTTTGGGGACATGGCCTCAAAAGGGATATTGGGGTACACTCCTTTCAGGTCTCTGCTTACACCCTGCTGGTGAGCAGTTTCTCTGGCCGGATGCCCCTACTGAGATGCTCCCACTCTGCTTCATTAGAATCTCAAAAGCAACAGGGCCAACTGACTGTGGCCTGGAAACTCCAACATTGTGAGCCAAATAAATCTTTTAAAATATATTATTTCAGTTATTTTGTTACAGGAATGGAAAACTAACGCCAAACGTTGAGAAGTGGGTTGTTGCTTTTACTGCATGATGATGGAGAGAAGCCTTTAAAAGTAGTTCACAAGAGGAGTTAGAAAACGTTTGGGGTATCAGGCTAGAAAAAAACCTGGAGTGCTGTAAGCAGAGCTTACTATGTGATTCTTATGAGGAATCAGAAGACCAGAATGTTGATAGAAATGTAGACAGGAAAGATACTGAAAAATTTCTATATAGTAGAAATACACTATTGGGGATTGGACTAGAGAATACCCTGACAAAGAATTTAATTGTATTATATCCATGCCCTGAGACTGTAGGAGGCTAAGCCTAAGGGTGTTGGATTAGTTTATCTGGCTGAGGATATTTTTTTGTTTTGTTTTTATTATTTTTTGTTGTTGTTGTTTGTTTGTTTTTTTGGTACCGGGGATCGAACTTGGGACCTTGCACTTGGGAGGCAGGCGGCAGAACCACTGAGCTAAATCCCCAGCCCTATGGCGGAGGATATTCCAAGGCAGCATAAAGTTCGGGCAGCCGCATGAACATGACAGCCATCTTTTAACCCAGTTTAACAGTAAGAATTAGCAAAGGGGAGAGAAGCAGGAACATTTGGAAAATTTGCAATTTGGCCCAGAAATAGTACATGTAAAGTACTTCTTTACATAGTTGTTATGAGATCAGCACTGATATGGTTGCTAGAGAGATCAGCACTGATAAAAAATAACCAAGAGAGGGCTGGGGATTTAGCTCAGTAGTTCCGCCACCTGCCTCGAAAGTGCCAAGGTCCCGAGTTCGATCCCCAGTACCAAAAAAAAAAAAAAACAAACAAACCAAGAGCTTTATATCAGGACAATAGACAGGATGCCTAGAGAGAATGTCAGAAGTTAGCAAAGCAGGAGTTATCACAGGGTCAAAGATGTGGAAATGAAAATCTGTTTCAAAGAATGTCCAGTAATGAGTGTTCTTGAGAAGAATGCCTTAGGATGCCCTTCCTAACTATGACTGCCCACACCAGCAAAGCACATAGAAACCACTGCAGCAGTGGTTCAGGTGGGCCCAAGGACATCTTGGATTGGTGGCAGACCGTGGCATTAGCCGCATGATGCTGATTTTGCAGGATGCAGAATTATAGGATTACCAGGTGGTATGTGGCAGGGTCATAGTCCCTACAGCAGCCCCAGACAGGGTGATATCTAGTGAAGCTGAGAGAGTGGAACTAAAGTTGCAAGGGAAATCCCAGGAAATTCAAGCTCCCAGGAATGTATAATGTTATTTTGAAAGAGAAGGCAAACAATGTTTTTTCACATAATGATAATTGTAAGAGGAAATAAAACATATTTTCAGTTTGGAAGACGCAGCCTGTCTTTGGTACTTTCCCATTGTTGAGACACAGTACTGAGACAGCTTAAAGGAGAGGTTTATTTTAGCTCACAGTTAAAATCTGTGGTCAGCTGGCTCCAAGGCAGAATGTCATGGCAGAGGGGCAGAGTGAAGGAAAAGCTGCTCATGTCATGGTGGTCACCAAAGCAGAAAGATAGGGAGAAGCTGGGGAAGGAGATGCACCCTTCCAGGTCACACCCCCAGTGACCCATCTCTCGTACCAGATGCCACCTCCCAACAGCAGGTCAGCTGTATTGCCTCTGATTCAGTCACCTTCCCAAAACCCGACCTGTGAATGTGTGAAGCTTTAGGGGTCATTCTTGATCTAAACCACAATGTTAATTCTATACCTGGCACCCAAAACACTCATGTGCATTTCTTTTCTTTTTTTTAAGCAAAACATTTATTGGTACATTTTAGATACACATAATGATAACATTCATAGGGAATTTGTACCTGTGTGTCATATATCTTGCTTCTTTTTTGTGCATTTCTTTATGCAAAATGGATTTAGTACATCTGTAAGAGTGATGTTGCTGAAGAGTCCAAAGTCTCCTTTAGGACTCAAGGCAAAAACTCTTAGCTTATAAGCCCTTGTAAGAATCAGAGTGAAAGTTACACAGTTCTGACATACCATGGCACAGGGTAAACGTTCCCATTCTAAAAGGGGACAAGCAGGGGTTACACAGGAATGGGACCAAAGCAAGACTGAAACCCAGCAGTGCAAACACTAAATCTTGTAGCTCTATGTCCAGCACCCCAGGGCAAAGATGTGAGCTCCAAAGGACTTTGGTGGCCCCAGCCCTATTGTACCCCTCATGACTTCTTTTGAAGTGGCTCTACTCACTGCATATGGCTCTCCTCAGACTTCCATGTTCCTGGCTTCTCCAACTTCTGGAGTTTCCACAGCACCTTTGGCTTCAGCCTCACAGTTTCACTCACTGACCTTTCAGGAACATACTGCTGGCCTCCCAGGTCTTTCTTCCTGTGTAATCTAGGAAGAGGCCTCCCTGACCCCACAACTCTAGCATTCTGTATGCCTGTTGAACCACTACCACATGAATAACACCAAGGTCTGATGCCAGTTCAAGCAGTAACCAGGCCCACTGGAATCATGGCTGCAGAGACCTCTGAGTGCCTACCTACCAGTGGAGCAAATCCTGGCAAGTCAGTTGCCTAGGCAGCCCTCTGAAGCAGGGTGCCCCAGAGCTCTCTTCTCAAATGAAAACTTTGCAGCTTTATACTCTTAAGCCTGCAATTGCAGATTTCTGATATGCCCTCAAGGCATCTTTTCTGTTGTCCTGATGCAAAGTACTTGACTTGGCTTCTTTTTAGTGTTAATCTTTTTAGCAGCCAAACTTTTTGGAGCCAAAATTTTATAGGCCCCAGTTTTATAGGCAGCTGCTTTGTGGCCACCAGCAAAAATTTTCAAATTACTCAGCTTGGCTCTTTGCTCCTTATAGTATATCTTGCTAAAAGCCATAAATAGTATCCATGCTATATGCTGAACGTGGAGCTTCCTTGACATTTCCTCCACAAGATTGATTAGTCTACCACGCTTAATCTCAACCTCTCATAAAATCTTAGTATATGAGCAAAATGTAGACAAATTTTCTGCCATAGAATAACACACATGGTCTAGAGTCCAGCTGCCAGTGTAGTCCTTTTATCCAACTGAAACCTGATCCTGGTCTTCACCATCTGCATTTTTCTCAGCATTCTGGTCTCTTGAGCTCTAATCAGAATCTCATCAAGCTTGGTTTATGGCATTGTAGGGTTTCTCTAGCTGGCACCTCTAAATCTTTCCAAACTCCTCATTGTAAATCACATTGTTAAGTATAATCCTAGCATCGACTCTACTCTCGGAACCAAAACCTGTCTGAGATACTTACTCATTGCTAAGATCAATACTGGACGACCACAACTTAAAGGAGGAGAGGTTTATTTTGGCTCATAGCTATAGTCCCTGGTAAGCTGACTCCGGGGCAGAACAGCATGGCAGAGGGCTATAGTGGAGGAAGAACTGCTCACATCATAGCAGCCAGGAAGCAGAGAGAGAGAGGAGGAGCTCGGGAGAGAGAAATCCTTACAGGTTATGCCAAGGTGAGTGGCTTCTTCCCAGCAGGCCCCACGTCCTAACAGTAAGTCGGCTGTATCACCCCTCAGTCATCTTCCAAATCCCTACCTCTCTTCGCGTGAGGCCTGTGGAGGACATTCTTGTTCTGAATGGTAGCACAGTCCTCGATAGGGTATTCAGGATGGATCTCTAGAAGTGTGATATTTAGGCCAGGATCTGAAGGTTGTTCAAGGAGTTGGTCATCCAAAGGGTGGATGGAAGATGCCAGGGCCCTGAGTTGTAGTCAGATCTGATGTGCTAAAGAAACACAAGAAAGAAGATTGACAGGAGAGGATGTAGCCATAGGCTAGGTACGCACAGCCTTGTAAGCTTTTTTCCTCTCCTGTCCCACCTATTTTTCCCCAGTTAGCTGTATTATTAGTAATCATTGAAAATATTGACTCCCAAACAATTGTTCTTCTCCAGTATATCTTTCATGTCATGAGTCCTGATTTAATGGTTATATTGCAGATCTCATCCATATTACCATCCCCTAGTTATATTCCAATTTTAGGACTCTTTGCTCACCAAATTTATTTTCTTCTCTTGTCGTGAAACCTGTATTTTGATGTAATTGTCATTTGGTTAGAGTTCATATTCAAATATACTAGAGTGACACTTCTAAATTTTTGTAAGTCCAAAAATGTCTTCATTTTGCTCTTAGCCATATCTTAACTAGCTGTAGGTTTCTTAACTTGCCCTTAAAAATTTATAGATTGTCCATCTTCTAGTGTTGTAGCGAAGAAATTTGATAGTAGTCTTTTCTTATAAGAAACTTTTTTTTTTTCTGTTTGCAAGCTTGTAAAAATTTTTTGGTTTTTTTGAATTTTGAGATTTTTTAGAGGAAAATGGTTTCTTTTGTTTTAAAAATATTCCTCATAACTGAGTAAGCTCTTGAAATACACACTCAAACTTTAATTCTAGAAGATATTTCTCAATTATTAAGTCTTCATTTGTATTTTCCCTCCTCTTGGAACTCCTGATTCTATGCTAGGGTTTATTAGTCTTACATTCCCCTTAGGATTGCCTTTTCTTTATGTCTTTGCCCATTGTTACAAGCAGTAGGACCTATTATATAGTGAGTTTTAGCCTTTTTAACTTTGCTTCACAGTAAAAAATACATAATACTTAGCAGCCCAATTCACATAAATCAAATCACAACAAAAATTTCATGCAACAGTGAAATGTGATGCTCCATTTTCTGTCCTGGTTTATTCTTTTTATTCTATTTTATCTTTTAAAAAGATGCTAGTTGCTATACACTAAATGAGTGGTTCTCAATCTTGGGCAGCTTCCCCTGAAGCAATTAGCAATATTTGGGGATATTTTCGATTACTATGACAGGGTGGGGTACCACTAGCACTGAGTGGGTAAGAAGCCAGAAATGCTGCTAAACATTCGATGATACACAGGACAGTCCCCAACAACAAATTTATCTGGTCCAACGTTAGTGTCATAGTGCCAAGATTGAGAAACCCTACACCAATGATGATTTCCACTTTTAAAAAGAGTTGAAGAGGGCCGGGGATTTAGCTCAGTGGTTCAGGCACCTGCCTCGGAAGCACAAGGTCCCGAGTTCAATCCCCGGTACAAAAAAAAAAAGTTGAAGATCATCACAGTAACGGGTAAAAGTTGCAGGAGGGGGAGATCACATGGCAGGCAGGACAGGCGACCAGAGACTGGGGAGGGGCCAAGCTTACTCTTCACAAGTTGCTCTTGAGAGAACAACTGAGGCCTCAAGAGAGTACCTTAACTCCTCCTCCGGCAGCACCCCAGTGACTAGCCCAGTAGGCCCTACCACTTGACACTGCCACATTGAGGACCAGGCCTCCAGCACGGGAATGCTTGGAGGACAAACCGTATCCGAACTGTATCATCCCCCCCTAGCCTCCTGGGTCCTGTCTGTCTAAATACAAAATACAATCTTTCTATCCCCTGTAGCACCCAAATCTTAACTCCTCCAGCTTCACTCAAAAGTCCAAAATCTTATCCAAGACTCCAATACCAAGGAGCAGGGTCATTGATTTAACTATGCCTAAAAACAAGCGTCTTAGCTGTTAGCCTGAAAAATCAAAAAACAAGTTCCATCTTTCTAAGATACAAGGGTGGGACAGAGAGGATAAGCATTCCTGTTCCAAAATGAAGAAATAGGCAAGTAGAAAGGAGTAATTTTCTCAAAACTGTCAAGACTGCATGACTCTTGTATTCTATCCACCTACAAAATGAGCACCATATGGATGCCACCAAGGTCTTCTGTTGGCACGCGTGGTGCCTTGGCCCACCTGAACTATGTCCTGCTGCTGTGAAGCATTTCTGCAGCAGACAAGGAGTAGAATCCCACACCAGCCTGGCAGCCTCGGACAGTGGGTCTTTGCCGAGAACCCTGGACTCTAACCCTGAAACAAATTTGCACTTTTAGGTCTCTGGGTGTATAATAGGAAGGGTAGCCTTAAGGGTCTCTGAGTTGCCCTCAGGGTTCTTTCCCACTATCTTGCATGGGGCTCCCTTTTATCCACAGGGATGCAAGCTGTTGCTTAGCTGCATTCTGATTTTATTCTCTTGAAAGTGTTTTGTTTTTTTTTCTCCATCTCTTTCCCTAGACAGGCTATGAATTTTCCAAATCCTCCTTCTCCATTTCCCATTGCTCTCCTTTCACACTGAAAGCAGACAAAAGTATCCACTTAAGGCCTTCTGTACATCTTCTAGAAATTTCTTCTGCCGTCTTGGCATAGTGGTGTGGGTGTGGTCTCAGCTGTTCAGAAGGCAGAGGTAGGAGGAACACAGGGTCAAAGGTCAGTTTGGGCAACTTAGTGAGATACTGTCTCAAAATCAGAAATGAAAAGGGCTAGGGATGTAGTTCAGTGGTGGAGTGTGTCTGGGTTCAATCCCCAGTATCAAAAAAGAAAACAGATCTTCTGCCTGAAAACTAGTCCATCATTCTTGAAGCTGGCCTTCCGTAAAGTGAACACAGTGTATCCAAGTTCTTTACAGTGATGTTATGTGGGTAACTTTTATTCTAAGTTCCAGTAGAATCCTCATTTTCATCTAGGACTGGTTTGCTCTTCTCATCTTTTGCGTCATATCCAGAATTGCTTCTGATGTTCTCCTTACAGCAGTCTAGGCTTTTTCTAGACTTTTCTTCCAGACTCTTTCAATCTCTGCCTATTACCCAGATTCAAAGCTGCTTTTACATTTTTAGGCATAGTTACAGCAGTGACTCTGCCCCTTGGTATCAACTGTTTTAGTCTGTTTTCTGTTGCTACAGAAACAAAATCTGAGGCTAGAAAATTTATAAAGAAGAGAGTTAATTTAGTTCACAGTTTAGGAAGTTCAGGGGCTGTGGTGAGGGTCTCATCACATGATAATGGAGGCATGTGCAGGAGGGAGGGATCATACCCAGCAAAACATGAAGCCAGAGACCTAAATTGGTGTTTTGTTTGTTTGTTTGTTTGTTTTAACTCTTCAGTGCATGGTTTTCATTTCTGGCTATATATTCATTAGAATCTCATAGGGAGATTGATTTAACAAGTTTGAGATTTGCTGGTGACTAGTAGTTTTAAAACATATTTTAAAAAACAAACAGGTGGGTGAAGTGGTGCATGCCTGTAATCCCAGCACTCAGGAGGCTAAGGCAGGAGGATTGCTGCGAGTTCAAGGCCAGCCTGAACTTCATAGCCAGAGCTTGTCTCAAAAAGCCAAGAAAAGACAAGACAAGACACATACCTATTGCATATGGCCATGACAAACATCTAGTCTTTTTGGGGGGGAGGGGGGCAGATACCAGGTATCAAACTTGGGACCTTGCACTTTCGAGGCAGGCAGCGGAACCACTGAGCTAAATCCCCAGCCCTACAAACATCTAGTCTTAGTTTCATGTAATTTTATTTTTTTAGATAAAAGCTACTTATTAACCTAATCGTTAACAAGTGTAATTTTTATTAGCTTTTTAGTTTAATTCTTTTGTTTCATTGTCCTGTGTTTTGAATGTTGTTGAAGATGGGTAAATAAAACCAAGTTATTGGATATTAGTTCAGGTAAGAAATTTTAATGGTATAATTAAGGTTATCATGTATGTTGTATATTCTTGTACCACCTGTAGATTGTAAAGTGCAGAATAAACATCTCCAGGTAGTTTGAATATCAGCAGATTTCTTAACCTGCATTCTAACATTGTGTGGTGGCAGTGTCTGGAACCGCAGCTAGGAAAGTGAGGCAGGAGGCTCACAGGTTAAAGGCCAACCTGAACAACTTAGCAAGATCCTGTCTCAAAATAAAATAAGAAAAAGGGCTGGAAATGTAGCTCAGTAGTAGAGTACTTGCTTAGCCTGAGCGAAGCCCTGGGTTTAATCCTCAGTACCAGAAAGAAAAAAAAAAGATACTGCGTTTCAGTGAGCCCATGTTTCTCTGCACTGGTAGAAATAAAATTATACTTGCTTAGACTGCATACTTAGCAGGTTACAGATAGAGTCTAGCAGGAGATCAGAATAGTTTGCAAAGATGAGCTTTCCTTTCCTCCCACACTGGGAGGAGGATTAGCTTTTAGGTATAGAAAGGGTTCCTTACTGACTATGGATTTGAGTATGAATTTGAAGATCTTTAAAATTTCTTCCATGTCTAACTAGCCTTTTATTTGCCAACAGGTACAACTGTAACTGTTTTAAGATTATTTAGGAATCTGCCTGTAAGAAAGCAGTTTTACTCAACTGCTAAAAAATGTAAAGATGAACTCAAAAAGGTCCAGGATCTCCTCATGAGCTATGGTATCCTTAAACCTGACTTAAGGATTGTTTTTGTACATAATAAGGTGAGCATTGTTATATTTGATAAGATTATTTTGGTATATAATAGAATAGAATAAGGAGACAATGTATTTTATCCAGATCAGTTCGATATATGCTAATGACTGAACCCCTCACTTGCGGGATTATTTGTGGGAAACCTAATCACCAGGGTGATTTCAGGACCTAGAGCCTTTGGAGGTGATTAGATCAGAAGAGCAGAGCCCTCGTGAACGGCATCAGTGCCCTTAGAGCTGCCTTCTCTTCTGCCATCTGAGGACACGCAGAAAGTGCTGCTTGTGAACCAGAAAGTTAATCCTCACCAGACACCAGATCTGCTGGTGCCTATCTTGGATTTCCTAGCCTCCTTATGAGAAATAAACTTGTGTTGTTTATGAGATATTTTGTTATAGCAGCCCAAAGACAAAAATTTAGTCCACATTTTAGTTGTATCTTCATAAAATAAAGAGCATCTGTAATTAATCATATAGTATCTATATAAAATTAATTTTACCTATATTTCTTAATACCTAAGATCAGTGATTCTCCTAAAGGACTTTTTAATGCAAGAAATACTTGTAAGCTTCTTTCATCAAATGCAATAATAGATTCTGAAAATTGGAAGATGAGTGAGTCTTGTTCTGTTCCTTCAAAGAGTTCACAATTTGGGAACATTCTTTACCTTTTACACTTTTTTTCTTTGGAAGAGCTTGGTTGGTTTCAAGACCACCCTACCTCATTTCTTCCAGTTTTCAGAGCAGGCCTGTTAAGGAAAGGAATTCATCATGTTGTTTGATGACTCTTAGGGGAAGAAAGGTTTAGGTGGTTTCTGATAATCTTGTTTTTCCCCAAACTCTACAGGGTCACCTTGAAATATGTAATGGAAGGATGGGCCGGGGATTTAGCTCAGTGATGCTGCTGTCTACCTTGCAAGGGCAAGGTCCCGAATTCAATCCCCAATACCAAAAAAAGGAGAATATGTAACGGAAGGAGAACAGACCCACACAGTAGTGTGGAAGCCTGCTGGGGCCTAGGAAATTAACATTTAACGAGGAGCGACACAGTGCCAGGATCGCTGCTAGGGGCATTAATTGCTCTCCTGTAATCTCCCCAGTAACAGCCAAGGAAGTAGACCTTAGGTCAGTTTTGCAGCTGTCCCCTGATCTGAACTCAGCGGTTTAGTATTTTATTTAGGGTTACACAATTGTTGAGATGACATTTGAAACTTAGAATGCCTTGCAGAGTACAGGTTCTTTACACTCTACTGTTTTCTTCCCATTTAATACTACATTAGATTTATATCCTTTTTTTCAGATTTCAGAATACTTAGAATAACTTTGTGAGGTAAACACTATTATCTCTATTTGTATGAGGAACTTGAAGCTCAGAGCAATCAAAAATATGGGAAAAATTCATATTTTTCAACAAGTAATAGTACTTAGGTCAGAATCTGTTTTGATTCAGTTTTCTTTCTACTCCATGTCTTTTTGCCTATTAAGAAGATTCTTCTAGCTGAGCATGGTGGCACATGCCTGTAATCCCAGCACTTGGAAGGCTGAGGCAGGAGGATTGCTGCAGGTTCAAGGCCAACCTCAGCTATGTAGTAAGCTCAAGGCCAGCCTGGACTATAAAGTGAGACCCTGTCTCAAAAGAAAAAAAATTGTCAATTGTCTATTGTCAAGTGATGCTGAAATGTTTACAATCAAAATCTTTGGTCCTCTTTAAAGAAAAAAAAAAAAATTAAAGAGTCAGCCACCTGTTCCTTTTGGAGGCTCTACCATGCTGACTCCTGAGGACGTTGATGGATGGAGGCTCATTCTGCTAATACAAATAACCCTTGACCTCGTGCAGTTCAGTATCCCCAAGTCAAGACCAGGGTCAGGAGAAAATAATAATCAGGAAGGGAAAACAGATCCAAAAGGCAAAATATGAAGAGGAAACAGGAATCATGTATTTGTAAAAGAAAATTGAGTGCAACTAAAGAAAAAGTTTTGAATAAGGGAAAACATAACAGATAACAGAATTATTGCCTCATATAATGAAAATGAGTATATCAGAAGTATTTGAGATAATATAAGGAGAGCCATTCGGGTTGGTTGGCCTGTGATGTGCAGCTTCGGGAGGGACGCGCATGGAGCATTGAGGGAGGAAGGGGACACCTGCCTGGCCAGATCAGCTGAATCCACCCTGGTGATCAGTGGGGTGACAGATGTCGCAGCCAGATCGCCCTCTCATCCAATAGGAGGAGATCTGATTCACTTAAAGTCAAACATATCTCTTCTTTAAAGTTATTAACCAGTGTAACACTGTCAGTCTAGGTATTTTCATCTGAGAATGAAAAGCAGTCTTTTGTACTAAACAGTATTTTATTTTCAGAGGACACTGTATCTGAACTTACATTGAGCAAATCCAGGTCCCTTTATGGCCTTCAGTAATTTCAGATTCAGTTTAAATCCTGGAGAGTATGCTGAGAATGTCATACCATGACAGTAATTTAAGATAATAAAAAGTCCTACAGTAATATTAAATGTTAATTATTACACAAGGAGATCATGTACTGAAATAGAACAAGCTTTGTCTTTAAGCTTTTGTTTGCTCATATGGATTATTCTTAAAATTTCTTATTAGTTGTGTTGTGCCTAAAAGAAGGTTAAAATATATTGTTAAACCTTCTAGCACAGCATTGACATGTTATCGTAAATCTCTGAATACTGAATCCTATTTGGCTGTTAGCCTTTTCTTTTAAACATGTTTACTTTCATTATTCTTTATGTGCTTTTTGAAGAATTTTTTGTCCTTGTTTAAAATTGAAACATGGTAATATTGATGTCTTTATTTTTTCTGCATAAGAAACAAAATATTGCACATAATATGAGAAGTACTATTGCTATTTTGATAACTTGGATTAGATAGTGTTCCTTCTTTTGATGAAGGTTTAACCTGCCAAGACATTCTTTGAATACTGATAATATTGATGTTCTTGCCAGTATGGCTGTTAGAAAGCGGTATTTTCTTCTTTCATCACCATGTTCCTTGAAAGCGTATTGAATAATGAGACAGCCAAAGGAAAATAATTTATAAGTGGATTTAGTGAGTTTATTTAAAGTAGATATTATTTGGAGAATTGCTAGAGCCATTTCTTAGAAGAGCACTACAGTTTTAAGGTTGTAATAATTGAATCCCCCATGAGGTCCTGCTATATATATTTTCATTTATAAAGTTATTATTTCCCAGAATTAGAAGTTATTCTTAATGCGATAGTATCTGAAACCAATTTAGTATTTCAGCTATTTCATATACACATAAATAATTTCATAGACTGCTAGTTGAGCACATAATCTTAATTTTATAAGTTCAAATAAGGGCTACTCCTGTGCTTCATAAGTGTTGATTTTTGTGAATACTTTCTTAAAATATTGTTTGTGTAGCATTCAAAGCATGTGCTTGCCACTGAGTTTTATCCCTAGCCCTCCCTGGTATTGCAGAAGCTGAATTGGATCTCGATAGTATAAAGAGGTTTTAACTGTTACTTGAGAGAGCAATGTGATTTAAAGAGTGTTCCCATCTCCATGTCGTAAGAGTCTGATTGAGGCCTGTTCATTTTGATATAATTATGTTTTGAGATTTGAACAAATGAAGACAAAATTTTGAAGGGTTGAATATCTCTGATTTCAGTCAGTCTGGAAAGAGGCCTTAGCCAGAAGCCAAAACCCAGCAATTTGGCCCTGGGGATTTGGTAGTGAACGTGGTAGCGCCATCTCCTGATACCACTTCCAAATCTCTAAGATGGTGGCTAAAGATCTGGATTATAAACTGAAGATAAATAAGTAGTGTCTTATAACTTGTATTTGGTATATTCTTAGTAGTCTTTGTTCATTTTGTCCTTCAATTAGGCCTCTTGGCGTTTTTACTCAGAGCACTTTGATGTTCCTCCAGCTCTGTTTCAGCTGTGCTATAGGGGAATCAAGGAAAGGTGTTGTACAATTGGGCCAGTGTTGAAGGTCGCACGCTGCTGCCCCATCCCCACCAGAGCTTGTGAAGGCAGTATGCACACAGAGATTCCAGTTCAGGACTGTGGCTCAGATGCCTCTTCCTGGGGCAGAAATTACTCTTCCAGGACTAATCTGGAAAGTTTGGGTGGATTTTTATTTTTGTTTCCTTTTAAATTGATGTAGTTAGACTTCAAACCCCCTCCCCTCAATGGTTTAAAGTTAACTTGGGGCTGATTATCAAGTATGTTTTTGTTTGGTTGGTTGCTTGTTTTAGAGGGATTTGTTTCTTTTGAATGTTTCTTGTTGATTTTTTTGCTATTTGTAAACTCATAATAACAATTTACATTAAATGTCTCATATTTTGTCACATCAATTTCTTTTACTTTTCACCCAAGTTCTATGAAATTACTGTATATAGAAAAGATAAAAGACAAATCCAAATTTATAAGTGGGACTGGTTTCTGATTCTGGTGTTTATCTACACTATTGTAAAGTGTCAGGGCTGGGGATGTAGCTCAGTGGCACCGCGACTGCCTTGCAAGCACAAGTTCCTGAGTTCAATCCCTGGTACGGAGAAGAAAAAAAGAAAGTGTCTAAAGTCTTCCATTACCCCTTGGAGAACTGAAAAAGGCTTCAGGTGTTCCCATTGCATTCTCCACCTACTGTTTTCCCAGGATGACATTTTTTGCATCCTTGCCAGTGATTTGCATTTGTGGAGCCCCTTGTGGAAGGGCTACATCTACTTGATCTGTATTCCTCTTCGTACTCCCTGTGTGCATGCATGGCCCGGGTGGTAATTAAATGAATTCAGCAGTGCTAAAGTCACAATACATAAATGTATAAAGCACCAATTTAAAACACTGTGGCTTCTCTTAACTCTGCTTCATAATAAAGTAAATTCTTTTGGGTAAGTTCATCCTTTTGGATTCCCTGGTAATCTCTTAGATTTTTACAGTTTTTTTCGTTTGTATTTATATATACTGTTGTAGTCTGTTTCCTTTCCTGGAAGCTAAGTTATTGATAGTCTTCATTACAGAAAATCAAGAAATACATGAAGACTTCATGGATAGGACATAATGGAGTAGCATACTTGTTAGGGAATGTCTCTGAAAGCTATCAGTTTAGTGTATTTTGTTTCTGCTGACTTAATTCAGTGAGCACATTCAATTAAGAAATGATCTTTTAGCGATCATCTAACCAAATACATTTTGTTAATAAATGGTACATGTGAGACCACTCACTCGGACAGGCTTTGTGAGAAAAAAGGTTTAATCAAGTGAGCAGAGACTGAAATTGGGGGCAGATTTCAGCAGCTAGCTGAGAAGACCCAAGTTTATTACATCCGTGTGTGGATGAGCTGACAAGACAGAGAGAGAGATCAACAGCTAGCTGGAGAGATTTTTGTCTGTGGGTGGAAGGGCTAACATTGAGAGAGATATTAGCATCTAGCTGGGAAGAAAAGTAGGTTTAGGTAGGTATTGAAAAGGGAGCTATGAGCATAAGAAATGTTTATGACTGAGGGGCCAAGGACAGTCAGTGTGGGCTGTCTGCCTTATTTACTGAGAATGGCCTGTTGTTTGTTGAGAGCAGCCGGTTTGGTTTGCAAAGGTCTCATTCAGACCAGGCATGACAATTTGTATACTTTTTATTTATCATAACACAAACTTTTTACTCCAACACTAGGGAGTTTTCTTCTATTCAGTAGTATCTGTTAGGAAATCCTGCACAAATTTATCCTTTGAATATAGGCCAATGAGAGTTGATCAGATCTCTACAGATTTTTTCAACTGTAAAACTTTGATTTTTACGGGTATCTTCATATATTTTGGACACTTTCATTCCTCTCATGAAATTGAAATTTCATATTTTTATTCACTTAGCATGATAAATGAGTATTAGAATGATTGATAATCATAAAATAGAATGTAGGACTCCTAGAACTTTTATTTTCTTTTTTTTCTATTTTTGAGGGGAGGTATTCATAGATCTTTATGTGTGAAATGACCACTGAAAAATTTTTTGTCCTGCCTCAAATATATTAACAGATAGTTTTTTTGGTTTTGGTTTTGGGGTTTGTGTGTGTGGTAAGTGGTAGTAGTGGTTTTTTTTAAGGTCTTTTTTTCTTCTCCTTAAGTACTGGGGATTGAATGCAGGGCCTTCGCACTGAGCTACATCCCTATCCCTAGTTTAGTTTAGTTTAGTAGTTTAGTTTAGTTTAGTTTAGTTTGAGATAGGATCTCACTGAGTTACCCGGACTGGGCTCAACTTGCGGTCCTGCTGCCTCAGCATCCCAGAGTTCCCAGTGGAATTAGGGGCGTGCACCTGCTTGTCAGACACAAATAGTATTTTTTAATCCTGGGCCATTCCCAGCAGTTTGAGTAGTTCGGTCTTAATCTGAAGGAGGACCATGTGGAGGGTATGGTTGCCTTGCAGAAGTGAGATAGCTTCATTTAGCATGAGTTATGAAGGGGTAAGACCAAGTTTAGAGTTGGGAAGTTTTACAAAGTACAAAACATAATAGTATTATATAGTAACATAAGGTATTCTGCTTAATAAGAATAAAAGGTAAAAGCTGAAGTAAATATTGTTAGAAAGCAGTAGTGGGTTGATTTGCAAGTAACCTTTTCTGTGAAATTAGAGATGAGAAGGATTTGCAGTTCCCTCAAGGTTCTGAGATTAAAGAACAGATCCAGAAGGCTGACCTGAAGTCAGTAGTATTGAGAAGGACAAATGATAGGCAGAGATTTCCTTTGTCATGTGTAGGTGGTGATAAACATACTCACAGACCTTAGAGGTGTTTGAAAAGATAAGCAGTGAACTTTGGAATGCTATTTACTTTAATATTTTGTCTGCCTTTTGTGAGGAGTGGTATTGGGGATTGAACTCAGGGCCTTTGCACATCCCCAGCCCCCTCCACCCTTTAATTTTATTCATATTTTGAAACAGGGTCTCACTGAGTTACTGCATTGCCCAGCCTGGGCTAGAACTTGTGATCCTTCTGCCTGAGCCTCCCAGAGTGCTGGGATTACAGGCAGTGCCATTTATATTTGTTACTTAGTCTGCTAAAAGTTTATGTATTTTAATTTAGAATTATAAAATGGATATTATGCTGTTGAGGAGCTGCTGAATATTATTACTAGAGTGTCAAGACAAACTATCTCTCTACCTGCTTTTTTTTTTTTAAAGACAAAGAACAGATGTTATAAATTTTAGTTTAACAGTTGAGTAAGAAATTGCTAAATTGTGTTTGTACGCGAGGAGAGAAAAGAGATGGTTATAAACTTCACCTCTATGACCTAAAAACACATTGTGTTCTTTTTCGTGTTCCTCTTCTATATGTAATTTAAGTAGGATTTACTCTTTGCTTTGCTTGTCATCGAATAGTGTTGAGAGTCTTCTTACAATCACAGTATTCTGTTTTAAAAACTTGAGTTAACCAATGTAAAAAACAAACTTTGTTTTCTCTTCAATTATCTTAAACAAATTTAGCTTCAGTTGGGTAATTAAATATTTCATATCAGTTGATGTTGCTATATTAGGCTTTGTTTATAAGTTCGGAGTGATTATATAATACAATTTTTTTAAGATCTAAAGAGCTACACATGTAGAACTATATGGGAGACTTCTCTTATAAAATGAGAATAATTTTTTAATTTATCTTTTTCTTTTATGTGCTATGGTTAGAAAATGTTTCAGATCTTTGATAATTTTTAATCTTGAGGAAAAATCATATTAACAGTAGGACTTTCAGAGGCCATCTACAATCTTCCTTTCATCTTCAAGAAGGACTTATTTAACTGTTAAGAAAATTGGCTTTACAGTTAGACAAGCATGACTTCAAATTCTGGCCTTATAGCTTACTATTAATTGGTTTATATTACATGTCTGTCTAGGCTTCAACATCTTCATCTTTAAAATGAAATACACAGTAGAGTGTAACTTATGAAGTAAAATGAGATAAAGCATTCTTAGTCCAGTGCCTGCTCCATAAATTCTCAGTAAACGTTAACTGCTATGTTTGATGCTCTGAATAGCATTAAAATCTGGTTAGATTTTAAAAGGCTTGTTAGAGGAAATTGCCTTATAAATGGTTCTGGAGAAAGATGAGGTGGGCAGAGGCATTCAGGGCAGGCAGAGCAGTGTGTACAATGTCAGGTTATCAGAGGTCAGAGAAAGTTGGTGCAAGAGAAGGGGAAGTCAGGCTGCAAAAATTGCGTGGGTCCGGATTCTGAAGACCTGGTGTACCTTACATGAGAATGTGGACTATTGTACTTGGAAAGTGTTTGGTAGGAGACTAACAAAACAGATAATTCTCCTGGTATTGGAGGGTGGACCCAATTATGTTGAGTCGTGTGTAAGGCTGTGGAAGCTGGTTCAGTCGTGTAGGCAGTTGCACAGGGCCTGAGAAAACGGTTTGAACAAGAAAAGCATTTCTGATTAGACAAGACAAGATCTGATGAGCAATTGGAAACGATATTTCGTGGTTTTAAAAACTACGAAGAAATCAGTCTCTACAATCTTCCTTTGAAAGTTAAGCAAAAATTAACTCGATGCTTTTATATTTTATTTTTTTTTTCCCTGTGTATGTATGCCTGTATATGTGTGTGGTACCAGGGCTTTGTGAATGCCAGGCAAGTGCTGTACCTGAGCTATATTCTTGGCCCTTTTAAGGTTTTATTTTGAGCCAGAGTCTTACTAAATTGCCCTAGGCTTGGTTTCAGTTTGCCCTCATCTTACCTCAGCCTCCCAAGCAGCTGGGATTATTATATCTGGCTTTTATTGGATATTTAAATTCTGCTTTTACATGGTTCAAATAAAAAAAGCAGGAAAGGTAGGATGCAAAATTTTATTTCTCGTTTGCCTAGCTCATTTAATTCCTTTCTCCCGTAGCGAAAACGTCTATTATTAATTCCTTTGTAACCTTCAGGAAAGAAAATAGTCGTGGATGTTCTATTCCAGAAAAAGAATATAAAATAAATATTTAAGTAGAGTCAAAGTGAACATAGGAGATTTGGAATTCAGAATTGTGTTGCATAAATTTTACCAAGATAGAATCAGTTTTGAAAGCCTGAGGCTGCTTAGCAATAGTCAATCATACTAATTCTTATTAGTAGAAAGTGATAATTGTTCTTTTAACAGCAGTATTGATATTGTGATGGAATAAGCCATAATTTTATGTTGAATTTAAAAGCTTTAGTAATATCTTAAGCTGCCCACTGTGGCTCAAAGTTGCCATATTGCCAGTGTGGGAAAATAACCTTCTTTTTTTTGGTACCAGGGATCGAACTCAGGACCTTGTGCTTACGAGGCAGGCGGAACCACTGAGCTAAATCCCCGGCCCAAAAATGGCCCTTTTTTAATGTTGTATTTTTGTCCCTATCCTTTCCTGAACCAGAGTCATTACAGTACTAATCCAGGAGTAGATGGCAATAGATACAGATCCAGTTAGATTAACTTGTAAGATCTTGGAAGTAGTAGTTAAGACTTCTAGATTTTAGAAAATTCAAATGTGAGCTTAGTATATTTGAGCATATGTTTTGCAGAAAGAATCTGGTTGCTGTCTTAGTCTGTTTTCTGCTGGGTAAATTATAAGCAGTAGGTTTATTTAGCTCATGGTTCTGAAAGCTGGGAAGTTCAAGATGGATGGGCCACCCCTGATAAGGGCTTCATCACAGCATGGTAAGCAAGCTTGAGAGACAGAGAAAATTGAACTGAACTCACCCTTTTTAAAATTAAGAATCCACTCTTGAAATAACTAACCTAATTGATTCATGAGGGCCCTGCTCCATGCCGTAGTATCAGTTCTA
>NW_028258468.1:0-131449 GCF_053883595.1 Heterocephalus glaber | reverse complement strand
AAAACCTAATTCTGACATGACAAAAAGCTACCAGGATTATTTTTCCCTGTTATTCTGAAATAGACAGACATACCCTCCAAAATATGATACATGCCAATCCTGATGTAGGGAGCAAAGAATCCTTAACATTTGAATTTACAGAAAGATAACAAGACTTGTTTTTATGGCTCCCTTACCACAGTTTGTCTTCCAGCATGTCGGTTTTACTAAACAAAATAATGCTCAGGAAAATATAAGCTGAAAAGAGAATAACCTACTTTTTTTTTTTAATATATCATGAGTACAAAATAAAATCCTCCTGACTCAGCCTCTTAAGAGATCTGTGCCAGCACATCCAGCTCTGTTGTTTACATCCATAATTGGGGGAAATGTAATATTTAATTAGAGGTAAATGAGAATAAGATACTTTGTTCCATACAAGTTTTCTTCTATTCTCTGGGGTCTATCTACTGCACATGAATCCTAGATGAAGAACCCTCGCTTCACCAAGATGTAGGCCCAGCCCAGTAAGAAATTAGAATCTAACTGGATAAAAGGATAGAGCAAGAAGCAATCTCCTAGAGAAAAATGGGTATCTATTAAAAAAAAAAAACCCTGTCATTTCTTTTTCACTCACTATATTAATTTTTAAATTTCAATGAGTCTTAAGGTAGTTGTGCAACATAGTCTTTAAAGGTTAAGAAATACCTAAATCACATCCAGATAAACGACATGAAACAAGGAGAGAAACGGAGTTTTAAAAAAAATGTAGTCAAAATAGGACCAGTTCTTCCCAGCCCCATTTGTGCTGTCTTTCTTAATGAAACAAAATTTCATAACAAAATAACAAGTTAATACATTACTTATCATTATCTTCAAAGTAGTGACTCAGAGTACAAGACATAAACCAAAGATTCTTACAAAAAAGAAACAAACAGATAATGAGTACAAAGTAAAAAGTCAGGAGTTAGCCAGACATGGTGGCACACGCCTGTAATCCCAGCACTGGGAGGCTGAGGCAGGAGCATTGCTGAGAGTTGGAGGCCAGCTTGGGCTATATAGTGAGTTTAAGGCCAGCCTGAACTACCTAGCCAGACCCTGGCTCAAAGCCAAGCCAAACCAAACCAAAAGACAAAAACGACAACAAAGACAGGAGTTAAACTTTGCAACAAAATATTAAAGAAATAAAATGACCCAGCAAGTTAGCTGAGTAGCCAGATTCTTACAGCTAATGCACTGTTCTGTATATACAGAGGTCAGAGTTCAAAGCACTCCTTTTTGAACACTGAAACTGGGAGGAACATGCCTTGACAATGTGCACAATTTACATGGTCAAGGGATAACATCTGTGTCTCACTTCTGTGACACAACTAGGTTAAAGTGGTGAATCTTTCTTCTGTATATTTCTCTATAGTCAACTCCCCTAAAACTTTACTTTCTCTTAAAGCTTTTCCATGCCCCTTTCATGTTCAAGATGAACACGAAAGGAAGGACCTACAATAGTCTCGGTCATTTTAGTGAAGATGCTTATTTGGGTTTAAGAATTCCGTAAAGGAAATCAAACAGCCGGAAGAATACCTATCATCCAGGAAGAAGGTTCAACGGGGCTAGATTACATTTGTAACAGCTCTCACTTGAAACTATATAAACGTTTTCTATTACAGAGTTAACAGAGAGACAGGAATTCCTCCTAACCCTATCCAGCAAGTGTTTTGGGGCATAACGTACCTTTCTTTTACCCTCTAAAGATCTCTGGAATAGGCATCAAGGCTTAGAGCGACCAAGTTACAGGGACAAAGCACAAGCCTCTCCGCAAATGTACGTGAGTAAATCCTTCTACGAACATCCACCGTATATCACATACTACTTTTAAATGTTACAGTATACAAAGGATATTCCACCACTGCAGATATTTTTCCTGCTTTCCACAAGATGGAAAAAGAAGGCTGGAAAAGAGGCCTAAAATTTGCATCTCAGGGGAGAGGGGAAGGGGACATAAAGAGAGTAAGATGCGCTTTACGTGTAAGAACTCCCTCCGCTGAACGGAATCATCATGTGTGTGCAATCATACGCTAATAAAAGTTCTAAAAAGAAAGAGAAGAAAACAAATTTACACCTGCGGGGCAGGGCTGAGCTGGCCGGTGCCGAAGTTACCCGGAGGTAGAAACCCTCCCGCAGGAGCCGCGCCTCCCCGCGACCAGCGAACAAAGGCTCGGGGGCGGGGAGCGGGTGTCGGCGCCCCCCTCGCCCGGCCGCGGCACCCTGACCGTCGGGGACCCTCCCGCTCGTCCCGGAGCCCCGGCCGCGGCCTCCGCCCGCCCCTTCGAGGTCGCAGCTCAGCGTCCCGTGGGGGCCGTGGCGCCGCGACGAGGACCTGGGGGCGGCCGTGTGTCTGGGGCCTCTCGCCCGCAGCGCAAGCAGCGCGCCGCCGGGGCGGCAGCAGCCTTCCTCTCTCTCCTCGCTCGGCACGGACCCCTTGAAGCCCACAGCCCCGGCTGCGCTCTTGCCCACTTACCCGCCGCCCGCTGTAGGCGGCGCAGGACACCCCGGCGGCGACGGACACCCCGGCGGCGACAGCAGCGTTGGCTCGGGGTCTGCCCTGTGAGGCGCTGCGGACGGAAGCGGTCCGGGCAGGACTTCCTATCAGGGGATTGGCTACTAGCCGCGTCAATCCCGCTTCTCCCCGAGGGGCGGGACTACGGGGCGCGACGGGTGCCCGCCCCTTCGCGCACGCGCACTGTAGCGAGTGGGGAGTCGCGCGAAGCGGGGCTGGGGTCCGGGTGGGATGCTGGCTGCTGGCGGCTCGCCGGTGGACGGTAGTAGCCCTCCTTGCACCAGCTGGAAGGTACTGTCGTGTGGCCGCAAGGCGTCCGTTCTTACTCTGTCCTAGGTGTGAAGGTGCCGCTCCTCAACTCCCGCCTGCTGGGGCCCGGCCCGCGGCCGCGGTGGGCGCCTCCCCCGGGGCGGGAAGCGGGCAGAGCGGCCCGCGAGCGCACACAGGTGGGGAGCGCGGGCCGAGGGGCTGCGCTAGCGGAGGCCCATTTCCCAGACGCTTCTGGCGCAGGTCTTAAAAGAAGGTTGTCTTCCTGGCAGAAAATTTAATCACAACAACCGTAACTTGATTTGTGATTGTGAGCATGGCGTTGTCGTACTGTGGTGTGCAGTGACCCATGACGGGTACCCATAGACTCATCCTTTAGTCGCTGCCCTTGCAGGTGTCATTCTGCGTTTATCCCCACGCCGAGTGCAGGTACCAGTACATCCTGAGAACACGTGGATATCAAAGAGGAAAAGACTTGATTAGATTTTTTACTTTTGGTACTGGGGATCGAACTCAGGACCTTGCGCTTGCGAGGCAGGCACGGTGCCACTGAGCTAAATCCCCGGCCCCATTGATTAGATTTTTTGCAATCCTCTTTGAAATCAAATTACCTTTACCTTAATAGTACGTAAATTATTATTTTTTTTCCTGAACTAACTTGCCAAAACATTTCAAAAGTTGATTTAAGAGAATGTTGGCTCTATGTGTGTAAATATCTAACATTTCTGTTGGGTTAGATTTAGTCTGCCCTTTAAATTAGTACTACTTGTGTTCTCCCTAGAAAAATCTGTTGAATTGTCTGATCCCTACTTCTTTTTTTTAGGTACACCCGGTGTCCTTAATTGACCTTGCTGGTCATTAGCATACTCTGGAGTCTTCCACTTAAACTTTCAGCAGACGTGGAAGAATGACTGTCCCAACATTTCTCAGACATTCTGTGCTGTGAACTTGTGAGCCTGGCATGAACCCTCTACTTTTCAAGAATCATTTGGTACACATGTAATAGAATGGTACATTCTAAAGCTGCTGTGTATGGTTAATATAAAATCTTTGTCCTCAAAGGACTCTGAGGCAGGAGAGAAGGAAAATGGAATGACCTGTGGTTAGTTTGGATTAAAAATAAGGAAAAGGTGCTGTAGGAGTGAAAGGAATGGAATGCCTAATCTAGTAGGGACATGAAATGTGCAGCGGTGGGGCGGTGAGGACATTAAAACAGGGAAGAAAGTCTTTGAGGAGGTGACACTGAAAGAAAATCTGGAGGGAAGGGCAGAAGTCAGCCTAGAAGGGAATTCTGTGAGCTAAGGGGCATGGTGGTAGGAAATTACCAAGGTAGGTAGAGATCCACTTGTTAAGGAGTTTGAACTTGACCTAGTTAGCAGTTGGAAACCATATACAAAAATTTAAGTAGGGTAGCAATATG
This sequence comes from Heterocephalus glaber, assembly GCF_053883595.1. NCBI lineage: Eukaryota > Metazoa > Chordata > Mammalia > Rodentia > Bathyergidae > Heterocephalus > Heterocephalus glaber. The sequence continues at coordinate 127,229 of NW_028258468.1, read as the reverse complement.
ATGAAATTTTAGAAACTATCTTATAGGTGGTTGAAATTGGAGTGAAAATATTAATTAGCTGGCTGTTGCTGCAGATCAGAGAAGAAATTTTAAGAGGCTGAACAGCGGCTATACTGAGAATAGAGAATTGGTTTGAGAAGTGTTTAGAAGTAGGATAGAAAGGACTGGGTCCTAAGATGTGGATGTTGACAGTTTCTATGGTGTCAGGGTTCGCTTTGAGTGCCTGCATGGAAAATTCCGGGCACAGCCTTCCGAGTCAAACATCCAAGGGTGTACATCTGCTGTGTAATAGTGTCTGATCTTGAAAAAGTCATCAAGCCTTTAAATGTCATTTGGAATAGAGGAATGATAGTATACATGGGGGTGCTCTAAAGATTAAAAGTGATAAAGTGTATAAAGTTTTTACCTTAGCTGTTGTTTTTATTATCAAGAAATACAGGAGAAAGATTCTGAGATCAGTTTGGAAAACATTTAAGTTCAGGTTGCCTCCAAGTAGGTGAAGAAGGCCCTGGAGCCTGGAAGAAAAGTTGTTAGGAGGAACATTTGGTCTAGGGATGAATGGAAACAAGTTTAAAATTAGAATATAAAGGGAAGGAGTTATGGCAATGGTGAAAATTGCTGGAAAGGACACACTTTAATGTTTACATTGGCACAAGAAAGATGCTGATATTATTTTTAGTGGCCCTTCATTTAGTGTTTATAAAGTGCTCAAGGTGAGTGAAGTGCTGTGATGGGTGTCTGTGCATCCAGAGATACATACTACATGATTCCTTGCACTCTCAAGTTATACACTCAGGGCTGGTAGGTGATAAGCATCCCATGAGTGCAAACCAAACACGTTAGGAGTTAAGGGAGGGGGAAGGATCATCCCAATTGGATGATCAGAAAGGATTGTGTTGCAGATAATACTGGAACTGGGTCCAGAGTGATATGCAGCATTGCATTAGGAGGATATGTGGAGTACAAATACATAGATTGCTAACAGAGGAATGGAAGTATTTAACCTTGGTGACTAACAACAATATACTGTTAAGAGAAATAGCAAAGTTAAGTGGAACATGTGAGGGAAGATCTCATGATGAGTTCTGTTTCACAAATATTTATTTGGGTAACAATGGCACTAATTGTTACAAATATCTGTCTTAAGCGAGACATCACTTTTAGGGATATAAATTTTGGTTTGGGTCTTAAGATACTTAAGGAGAGGGGAAGGGTTGGGAAATGTTCACATTTCTGGGAAGAAAGTGAAGACCTCAAAGTGGTCAAGGAAGTATAGATGGAAATAGTGTTGAGGATTAGGCAATATTAGCATCACAGGTTTCAAGGAAGTCAAGGAGTATGAGTCTTGAAGAATGGATTTAGTGACTCAAGATATCATCAGTGAGGTTGAAAAGAAATAAAATCCTAACAGCGGTTAAAGTGGTAGCCATTTTGCTAGGGTTATAGAAATCAGTTAGTGATAGGGAATTAATGACAGTCAATGTAGGGTATTTACTTTGTCTTCATAAAAAAAAGTGAAGCTGGCCATGGTGGCACATGCCCGTAATACCAACACTTTAGAGGCTGAGACAAGAGGAGCACAAGTTCGAGCCTAGCCTCAGCAACTTAGACCCTGTCTGAAAAGAAAAAAAGGACTGAGGATGTAACTTTGGGCAAAGACCCTGTGTTCAATCCCTGGTAGTACATAAAACAACAACAACAACAGAAAAGAGAAAGATGATTGTGGGCATAATAGAGTTGAGAGATTTTTGTATTTTTGCTTTCAGTGGCAAAATGCTCGTGGGGAAACTCATTAAATGAAATTAGGTGAAAGTGTCAGTAATTAGTTGAAAATGTTAGTGCCTTAGCCTTTTCAGGCTGCTATACCAAAATACCATATGCGGGGTAGGCTGTAGACAGCAGAAAGATTTTCTCACAAGTCTGACAGAAGAACAGCATCGAGGCGGACTTAGTATCTGGTGAGGACCTGATTGCTGGCTCATAGGTGGCGCCATCTGCTTGTGTTCTTCCGAGATGGGAGGGGGAAGGCAGCTCTCTGAATATCCTTAACAAGGGCACTGATCTCGGTCACTAAGGCTTCAGCCTCATGACCTCGGCCTACCCCCTCTAATTCTATGAACTTGTGGGTTCAGCATTTCAACATGAATTTTGGAGGGAGGAAAGCATTCATAGCACTTCATGAGGAGAGAAGAGACACTGACCTGGCCTTAAGGGAAGAAGAGTATGCGTGGAGATGCAGACATCTTATGAAAGAAGAGGACATGGTGGAATGGGATAGGCAAGGTGTAATAAGAGTTTATGCTATGCCACAATCTCAGTAAACTAAGACTGATGAAGATTGGGATGAAATTAGGGGCTTAAAAACAAAAAAGAAAGATGATTTTGGGATAAGTGTTGTAGAAATGAGTCAGAGGTGATGAGAGTGGGCAAACTGCCCAGAACAGGTAAAGGTTAAGAGGAGACAAGGTTTTAACCCATAACTTTGTTCATCAGTATTTCTCTTAGATTCTTGGGATCCTCAAGCTAATGTAGAATACTGTACTTGAACTCAAGCCTAGTGGGTTAGCCCCTTTAGGGGTAGAGGCCGAGGGTAGACGGGTTGTTCATTTAAGAATTTGGATGAACTCAATTTAGTCCAAGTATCCTGGGGTCTTTTAGCATTTATATGCCAAGCGCTATAAATTTATTTATATATATCCTTATTTCTAACTACCACCATATGATACCATTATTTTCCCCATTTTATACAGTAGGTGGTTGTGTTTTAGAGAGTTTAATTTCCTCAGTGTTGTATAGCTAATAGGATAAAACCAAGTAGTTAAGTTCAGAACCTGCCTTTTTAAACTACTACTCTGTCTAGCATTCCAGTAGAAGTATGACTAACATAGGCCACATCATCTGAAATTTTCTAATCATGTTAAGGAAAAAAATGAATTTAATTTTAATATGTATTTGTATATCTTTGTTATCGCTGAGACACAATACCTGACACCTGCAAATTACAGGAGGTAAAGTTTATTTTGGCTCACAGTTTGTAGAGGTTTCAGTCTGTAGTTAGCTGGCTCTTATCCAGGACAGCATGGCAGAGTAGAAATAGCTCGTGGCCTGTCAGGAAGCAGAGGGAGAGGGAGGGAGGGAGACCCTTCCAGGCCGCACTCCCAGTGACCTGCCCCTTCCAACCAGGCTTCACCTCCCAACCTCACATTTAGCTATAAACTCACCAGTAGACTAATCTACGATGAGTGTCACATCCCTGTGATCCAATCACAAAGTCCCACCTATGAGCTTATGAGGCTTTAGGGCTACATCTAGATATAAAACACAGCAGTGTAGCTTAATATATCTAAAATAGCACTTTATCCTATACTCGTGAAAAAAATTAATCTGACTTTATGCTGAATTTGAAATCTAATATGTATTAGCACATCTCAGTTTGCTTTGTTTGTTTGTTTGTTTTTTGGTACCAGGGATCGAACTCAGGACCTCACGCTTGCCAGATAGGCACTGTGCCACTGAGGTACATCCCTGGCCCAGCACATCTCAGTTGGGACTAGCCACATTTCAAGGGCTCAGTAGCTACGTGTGGCTAGTGACTATGAAATTACACGGTACAGGAGCTCTACACCCTTAGACCTGAGGCTGTAGTCTGAAGCTTCAGAAGAGGGAAGGTGCCTTTTGTCTGTGACTAATATGTGTGAATGTTGGGGCAGTGGAGAGCCTAACTATCCACTGTTTCTCTGATGCTTCCAGCCCCGGAGAGGGAGTTATTTTACAGCTGCTCCCCTTGAAACTACATATGCCAGAACTAAATCAAAAATCTAGGTTGATTAGAGAGTAACTGTTAGTAGCAAAAAAGAATTACCAACATTCCTTTACATAATTGTCTCACCACAGTACTGTACATTTATGAAAGTCTTTACCATTTATAGAATGACATTTTATATGAGCTTTCTTATTTGATTCTTATGGTAAACTGGTAAGGCATTATCCAGTTTTACAGATGATGACTAGTTTTTGCAGAAGGATTTAAGTGATTTGCTTCAGTTTACATCTAATAAAGATGAACCCCAAGACTTATTTCTTAGCTTCTGGTCTATCTTTCTGCTGTGCCAATCAACTTTGCCTTATGTTTAGCAAAATATATAATGAATTGTGACCATTTACCACCCTCAGAAGCCAGTATGTCGCCTCTTCCCAGAAATGCGTCCCTTAAACGTCTGTGTACGGCAGTGCCTATACTCCATTTCTTGCTCTCAGTTACTGTTCATGTGACTGTTTATGTTGCCCGAGAAAGAATCCTAAACTGACCTCTCTGTTTTGTTTTCACACTGCTGTTTTATTTGGAACTATATTCCACGGGATCAAATCATCATACAAGCATGTAATTAGTCATGTTAAATTAAGGAAGTGGTAAGTTGTCGTCGTCGGTGTCTCTCCCCCCCCCCCCGCCCCCCATCTGCCCCATTCTTTGGTCCAAGAAACTTTTTTTTTTTTTTTTTGGTACCAGAGGTCGAACTCAGGACCTTGCGCTTGCAAGGCAGGTGGCAGAACCACTGAGCTAAATCCCCAGCCCTAACTCTTTAACTTTTTAGGAATTGCATGTTGTTGAGCTTATGTTTATTTTCCTAAAATCTTTTCTGAAATTAGGCATTACAGTACATGCAAAGCCCCCTCCCTGAATGTTTTAAATGAGGAATTTACATATGAAATTTTTGTGGTTTGTTTGTTTGTTTGTTTTTGGGTACCAAAGTTCTTTATTTGAAGCAATTGAACTTAAGTAGATGTTCTAGTACTGAAATTTTTGTTTTGTTTTTGATTGCTTGATCAAAGGTTTTTATAGTTGTAACAGTTACTGGCAGGGAGATTTACATTTTCATACCGGATCTGCATTTTTTTTTTTTTTTTTTTTTTGGTACTGGGGATTGAACTCAGGACCTTGCACTTGTGAGGCAGGCAGCAGCACCACTGAGCTAAATCCCTGGCCCTGGATCAGCATATTAAGAATCTCAGATGTCAGCATACAGATTTGAGCTTAATCTTTTCAACTTTGGGGAGCCACATGATTAGAATGACATTTTAAGCAGAGTAAGGTAGAGGGCAGGTAATCTCACATGTCTGGGATCTAATTAGTTTAGATTAACAGTAACTCTAGAGGCTAAATAGCCTACCTCCAAAAGAGCTCAGTGATATGAAAAGACATCGTGACTCTTCAAAACATGTGGGTAACTAATGACATTGAAGTGAAGCTGTTAACGCAGGACTGACCACGTCCCAAGGTGGCAGCACTGTGTGATCATTGCCAGCCACGCAGACCATCCATTACGTTCATTGTAGCACAGTTGTCCTTCGCATTCTTCAATTGCTAACACAGTGTGATTTATTAACTAAATGTTTTTTTATTAATAAATTTTATTTTATCCCTCCCCCCGCCAACCCCCTCTCCTCCCTTTAAATGTTGGTTTATAAAATTTTTTTTACGGTGCTAGCAATAGAACCCTTGCACCTGGTAGGCAAACATTCTACTACTGAGGCACATCCCAGCCCAATGTTCTGTTTCTAAGAAATCATGTTAGAACACATTTGTCTCCATGATTCCAATATTTATGTGCCTTCAGCAGTCTACTTAATCATCAGGACATTTAAGGGAATGCATTTAAGGTAAAATCTCTAGAAGTACCTGAGTTAGTCCCACAGTTGTTTTTTTTTTTTTTTTTCACGTCTGTTGACCTAAGAGAAAAAACAACAAAAGAAGAGTGATTCTCAAAAGAATAATATTTATTTGGGAACAGCTTTGCAATGGGAACTGCAGAGCATTGCGGTGGAGATGTACATGCCAGAGTGAATTGGATATATTCAAAAAAGTTAAGAGAGAAGTTTTGAAAGACAAAATTGAGGGTTACATCAGATACTTTAAAACAAAAATCCATGATGACAGTGACTAATAGCAGTGGTGTCAGGCCAAGGTTGAACAGCCAGTTGCTGGCTCCTTGTAAGGACTTTTTGTGTAACATTTCAATGGCCTCTACACAAGCTTGTGATTTTCAGGGAGTATTTTGTGACAGTTACTATAAGGCAATCATGTATAACGCTCTTTCCTTCATAACCTCCTGATTTTATTTACATGTTTTGGTAAGTTGACACAAGCAGCTCTGATTGGATCCTGACAACTTTTATATTTCTTTCATACCTCTTAAGTGATCATAATAATAATTACAGCTTTTACATAGTGCTTCCTTTTCTTGATTTAGAGGATTAAATGTGATCCCATATATAAAGTGCACTTAATAAATGGTAGTTGTTCTTGTAGTAATCATCATTTTAACTAATAGGCATGGCAACCAATGGTCCAGAGTCAGGGAGGCTAACTAGGAGATTGTATAGTGTCAGGAGACTGAACCAGAAAGGAAGCTCTAGGGCCGGGGATTTAGCTCAGTGGCTCTGCTGCCTGCCTCCAAAGCACAGGGTCCCAAGTTCAATCCCTGGTACCAAAAGAAGAGAGGAAGATCTAGGGCTGGGAGTGTAGCTCATTGATGGAGTGTGTGCCCGAGTTCCTGGATTTAATCCTCAGCGTCCCTCCCTCCAAGAAAAAGGAAGGACTAAATGTACAAGACACCAAGGAAAGGATTGATGGGATTTAGGAGTTGATCAGATTAGAATCTGTGAGTAAGTGGATATTTGTCATTGGAATACCTTGAGTTTGAGCTAGTCATCTCAGCAGGCAGTTGGAAATACCAGATTGAAATTTAGTAGAAAAGTCAGACTGTAGATAGCAGCTGTAGTCACAGAAATTAGAAAAACTTTTTTTATATTATTGTGGGTTTTTTGTACCTGCTCTAGTCATTTTTATTTATTAGAGGTAATTATATTACAAAGTAGAGGAAGTATTGAGTGACTTACCTGTATTTAAGTCTAAGTTCTGCCTCTTAGTAACTGGATGACCTTGGACAAGTTTTCTTCAGTTCTCTTATAAAAAGACATGATAGTAGCACCTCTTTCAAAGCATACTGGTAAGAGATAATTAATACTGTATATGCTTAAACTAGAGCCTAGCATACAGTAAGGCTCAATAAATGTGAGCTGTTTCTCTTGTTATTATTGTATCATTATTATTGCTGTCTGTACTATTAGAAATGCTTGAGTCTTTTATAAATTTCATATTTATCTTTTAGATACTGTGCTAAAAACTAGAATGAAACAGTTGCCTGCAGCAACAGTTCGCCTCCTTTCAAGTTCCCAGATAATCACTTCTGTGGTCAGTGTTGTAAAAGAACTGGTTGAAAACTCCTTGGATGCTGGTGCCACAAGCATAGATGTGAAACTGGTGAGTGTCCTTGGGAAGCCAGATGTCCTTAAAGCAAAAAGGGCCTGACAGATGTTTTCTTCTTTCGTCTAGTAACTTTCTTTTCTTTCTGTGTACTAGTAAATCATTCTTAGGACATTAGACTTTTTGTCTTAATAGCAAATTCTTGAAAACTAAATTTTAATTTAAGTCGACAGTTTGGTAACACTAAAGGACATTGTAAGAAGAACACATGTGCTTTAGGACTTTATCACTTAAAATATCAATGTATTTTGTGGTATTTGCTCTTAATTATTTGTATTTACTTTTTTTATGTATTCCTTTTTGTACTTTAGTTTTCCTATGTCGTTTCAGAACTACTCAAAGTTTTCAAACTTTTAAGTGCTGAGTATTAAATCGTGCATTAATATTGTCTTACCGCACTCATTACGATTTATTGCAATTAATTTGCATATCCATTTCCACTGTTACAAATTGTAAGCTCATAGGGGTACGGTCTGTATTTTATTTATTTGTGCATCCTTCATTCCTGGCCAGTACCTAGTAAATGGTAGGAAAGGGTTTGATTGAATGTAAGAGTACATGTACACTTATTAAAATCTAATTATCATTTTGGTTATGTGGCACTTGTCTGTAATCCCAGCACTCTAGGAGGCAGAGGCAGGAGAATCACAAGTTCAAGCCCAGCCTGGGCAATTTACTGAGGCCCTGCCTCAAAATAAAATAAAATAAAGAATTGGGGCTGTAGTTCAGGGTGAAGGCCCTGGGTTCAGTCACCAATACCACAAAAACCAAAACAATCTAATTATCAGGTGTTTACATTATTTGTGATATTATGTGATTGGGCCTTATGCTGATAGTATTTTTGTAGCAAAGGGATCTAACCTTTTCCTATCAGTTTAGATTCTATGATATAGCTATAAAATAAGCCACTTATAAAAACTGTATGTTAACAACTAGTAAATACCCATTTTGCAAATCATTTAGTGTTCTGAAAAATTGTTCCAGGTCACGTAATTATTAAATAGTGGAGCTGAGATTAGACTCTGTCTTTGTGACTTGAATACCCATTCAGAATCTTTTCTGTATGGCAGTGGGTTTTACAATGTATAGGTGCAGCAGATTAATTTACAGGTTAGACATCTTCCAGGCTCCATCGTAAAACTTCACATTTTAGGTGAGGCTTGAAAATTTGCATTTCTGACGTCTTTCTAGTTGATGCTGAACCCGTTATACTGGGGAACACACTTTGAGAGCTGTTCTTCTATACCATATCAAACCTGTGTTGTGTTTTTAAGTAATGTAAGGTTTATAAACATGAGAAAAAATGTATTGAGTTAAATCTGAAGAAAGACAATTTTTCTTAGATGTTTCATATAATCAGTTCAGTGTGGTTTGAGTACAGTTGATAATTTAGAGTATTATATCATTGTATCGGTCAGACTTCACTTAAGAATCTTAGGCAGACAAACATCTTGCTCTTTTTTCATTTTTACTTTTGTTGTTTTATTTCGTTTTTTTTTTTCTTTTTTTTTTGGGTACCGGGGATTGAACTCGGGACCTTGTGCTTGCGAGGCAGGCGGTGGAACCACTGAGCTAAATCCCTGGCCCTGTTGTTTTATTTCTTAAAATGTATGTCTTATTTTTAAACATCTCTGGAAGGAAAATAATTTAGAATAATGTTAACAAGCCAACCTAAATACTCTATAAAAGTATATTAAATATAACTTTGCTATGTGTTTTAGTCTTTTAACGTATCTATGTTGTAGAATTTTAAACAATTCAAGGTGGGCCTGGTGGCAGAAGCCTGTAATCCCAATACTATGGAAGGCTGAGACAGGAAATCAAAAGTTCAAGCCCAGTCTGGGCCACTTAGTGAGACCTTGTTGCAAAATAAAAAATTTTAAAAGGACTGGGCATATAGGTGGGTGTGAAATCTGGAGTTTAATCTCCTAAACCACGTACATAAACAGTTCAGCTGGGCTGCTTTACATGATAAGATCTGTTTTATAATGAGTTTGTACAACATATGTTGTCATAATTAAATGTGTTGATAGTATTTTAAAAATTCAGAAAGATCTGTTATTTTACTCACATGTCTGTAGTTTTTATTTATGTACAAGATTTGTATTTCTCTTTTTTCCTATAAAATGAAACAGGCTGTTCCCCATATGTGAACTTAATTTTACTTTAAGAATCGAGGGGCTAAATCTTATGTTCTACCTCCATAATCCCTTGTGTATATAATTTATCTTAAAATATACATATACAGTATTATGTAATTCTAGGTTATTAGAAAGATGTGATGTTTTATAATACAAAGTGAACATAATGCTAGGAAGATTTTTTTTTTTCTCCTTCGTAATTGTACCTGTGGCCGTACACAAAACTTCGTGGAGTCAGAAGTTGGCTATCAAATTTAGAATATTGTGTTCCTAGATAGTGTGATCATTATAGAAATTTAGATTTTGTTATTGTGTATGTATAATTTAGAATTAGGATGTATAAGTAAGATATAAATCGAGTCTGTTTTCTTAATTTTCAAATTAAAAACTTGCTGAGTTTGCCAAATTAGGTGTGTTATTCTCCGCAGTTTTCTGTTTGGTGATATTTGAAAGAAATTTAGAAAGTTATAGGCTAGACTTGAACTTGGCAATCCTCCTGCCTCGCCCTCTCAGAGTTGTGGGATTGTGGGCATGCACCACCATGCCTAGCTAATGTAGAAGCTTTTATGAAAACAAGGGAGAAAGTATTAAAAATCAGGTTGAATAATGATGATTGCTGTAGTCTTAGTGGGTAGAAGAGGCACTGTTTGCTAGTGCTGGGTTGTTGTTTTATTTTATTTGGGGGATTATATATATACAAAAAGATGCGTGTGTATGCGCTCATGTGAGCGTGTGTATGTCAGAAGAATTGATAGTGAAACAACTAAAAGAACCTGTTCAGATCAGACTGACTTCCTTATTTTGACCTGAGTCCAAAGAAAACCAGGAACTTGCTCATTGTACCTTGACTAGGAATTTGTGGAGCTAAAGGGATTTGAATTCTGATTTCCATCATATAATCCTTCAATAAAGGTAAATAGGTGAGCAAAGTGTTTCATTTGTGTTTCTGTTTCTGTGGTCGTAGTTTACTGTTTTTATATAGTAAAAGCATTTCTGGCTTTATACAGGAGAACTATGGGTTTGATAAAATTGAGGTCCGAGACAACGGTGAAGGTATCAAGGCTGTGGACACCCCGGTGATGGCTGTGAAATACTACACTTCCAAAATAAACAGTCATGAGGATCTTGGCAACTTGAGAGCCTATGGTTTTCGTGGGGAAGCACTGGGGTCAATTTGTTGTATAGCTGAGGTAAGGTAATTTATATTGTTTTTTTAGTGATTTCATCATTACAGAATATTAGAATTAAAAATAATCCAGTATTTGGTAAAGTATGTTTTCAAATTTTAAAAAACTTATGGTACAATATACTTATAAAATTTGCACCAGATTTACACCATTTTCGGGTGTACAATTGAGTACATTCACATTTTATACCCTTAAGAACAGTGTACATCTTCAGAACTTTTTCATCATTCCAAACTAAAACCCTTTAAGCAGTAGCTTCCCCGTCCCTTCCACTTCATCTCATCCCTGTAATCACTGTTCTACTTTTCGTCTCTTTGAATCTTCTGTTGGAAGTGTGTCATGTAAGTAGAATCATACAGTATTTGTCCTTTTGGGTCTGGCCTGTGTCTGGCCTTGCAGAATGTCTTTAAGTTTTGTACATGTTGTAATGCTATCAGAATTTCATTCCTTTAGGTATTGGTTTGTTTGTTTGTTTTATTTTTTCAGTGCTTAGGATTGAACCTAGGGTCTTTGGATTGAGCAGCATCCCCACCCTCCTTAAAAATTTTTTTGAGACAAGGTGTCACTAGTTTGCTAAGTTGCCTGGGCTGGGCTGGAAATTGGCAGTCCTCCTGCTTCGGCCTCCTAAGGTGTTTGGATTACAAGTGTGTGTCACCATGCCTGGCTTTTTTAATGGCCAAATAGTATGACATTTATAGATATACCACATTTTGTTTATCCACTATCTGTTTTTGTTGGTAGACACTTGGGGTACTTCTTCCTTTTGGCTCTGTGAATAAGGTTGCTGGTGAACATGGATATATAAATATCTCTTCCAATCCTTGAGTTCACCTTTTGGGTATATACCCAGAAGTGGACTTGCTATGTCACATGGTAATTCTATCTCTAGTTTTTTGAGGATCAGCAGCATTTATTTTGCAGGGTAGAAAAGAATATAGTTTAGTGACCCATTGGATTAGGAAAAAGATGAATTTAGAAACATAAACATTTAACTGGAGCACTTCTCAGCCTTTACTGAAGCATAATTTGTGAGTCTCTAAGGATAGAAGTTTATCGTAGGTACATTTCCCTATACCTCCTTAATCATATTACTGGTTTTGTTCTGTGGGATAGAATCTGGAAATCCCACTCTGGTCAGTACACATAATGAGGCTGAGATCTAGAAACATGACTTGACTTGTCCTAAACCATAGATATTTCGGTCAGATTGGATCCCAGAACTTTACACTTCTGACTGCTAGTTAGGTGTTTGTAATGTGTATCAACCATCTACTAAAGTGCCTGACACACTCAGTTTGTTTAGATTTTTGTTTTTGTTTTTGTTTTTTGAGACAGAACCTTGCTCTATAATTCAGGCTGGCCTTGAACCAGCCATGTAGCCCAGGCTGGTCTCAAACTCATGGTGATCCTCCTGCCTCAGCCTCCCCAGACATGACAGTATCACAGTCATGTGCCACCACACCAGAGTCACTCTCAGTTGTCTTATAGCAATTATACTACACTACCTCTGCCTCACATTTTATAACTAGTTTGTGCCAAAGCCCATCTACAAGCTCAATTTCTTCATTTTCATTTATCTCCACTGTGTTTGAGTACATAACTTTACGAGTTTCTTTGTGCTATACTCTTACGCTGTGGGTGTAGGGATTGTTTTGTGGTGTGACAGTATCTGTGGGTAATAGGAAATTGTGAGGGTCTCCTTCGTTAATAAAGTTTGCCCAGTGGTCATGTACTACTTCATTTGTGCTGAGGCTGAAAGACCCTGTATAGGTGGTAATGTCAAGTGCAGTAAAGTGATAGTGTTTTATACCTCTTGTCTAGAAAAAGTGGCGTGGGTGAGAGATACTGTTGCTAGCTCCTGTTCTGGTCTTTGAACATCCATTTAGTATCCTGATAGTTTCAGCACTGGTATGTTCTCCAGACCCACTGTGGCCTTCCTTTGTCTTTCTGCCCTTAAAGTGGTAGCAGAGTGCAGGTTTTCTCCCGTTTTATAGGTAGGATCTTAGCTAGGACCTTAGGGCTTTGTAAGGGATTGTCCTAAGTAGGCGAGAAACGTTGCAGGTGTGGTGTGGTTCAAGTGGGAGATTCTGCTGCTGAAGCATGGAGAACTGGGCCCTTGCTTGTCAGCATCCCGGTAGTCAGACTCATTAAAGGAGGAAACGCACTTTTAGAGCCTCTCCCAGGATCCGACACACCATGTGCTTCTCTGTCTTACTCGGCATTTGCTCTGTAGTACCCTGAGCCTTCAGGTGGGTTTTGGAGGCCTGGAGGGTACAAGTGGGCATTGCCTGTCATTCTTCTAGAGAGTGTGTGGGAACCTACACCCCAAATCTTACACAAAAAGTCTGTTTTTAAAATGACATGGGATTTGTACCAGGGAACGTCTGAACCTCCCAGTAGTAGCAGTACTGTTGTTTGAACGCTCATTGGCCATTTTAGAACACAGATACGGTATATGAATTTTTTAGCCATTGTCCAAACTGGAAGATAGCCTTTAAGGCTTATTTTGGTATTATTTTGGTCAGAAAAGATGCAATTTCGTACGTACAAGATGTATATAACCTTCCAGAGCTGAAATTGGTTATAATCAGCTTGGCCTGCTAGGTGGCAGTAGCATACTTAGTCTTTATGAATGTTTTACAGGAAACATGACAAATTTTCACTGTAGTTCTGATTTTACATGGCAGTTTTATGTTTCTCCATGGTTACGATCTTGTTTATTTGTTTACATAGGCCCATTTGATAATCCACATTTGTCATTTTGTCCCTTTTTTGAGGCATTCAAGTGGATTTGAGTACAAATAGTATAATATTATTCATCAGAATTTCAAAAGAATTGTCAAAAGTATCACAATAATAGAAAACCATAAACTTCATAAGCAGTTAAAGTTTACAGTGTACACATTATAGTGCCAAGTATTTGTTTACCCTTAAAAATATTAGCAGACCATTTTATGGAATCCCCCATCTTGCAGATCTTTGGGAAACCACATATAATCTGCCTGTGTTTGAGTGTGAGCACAGGAACACACCCATGTGCAACACAATGGAGGTAGGTCTGTGTAGTCATTCCGCACAGGATCAGACCATTATCGGGACCCAGCAGCTTCTCTCATGTCTCCTCCCTGTCAGTACTCCTAGAGGTAAGCCCCCTTCTGGCCTCCATCAACACAGACTAGTTCTGCCTGTTAAACTTGATACTTGATATATAAATGTACTATTGATTACCTGGTTCAAAATACCTAATGTAGAGAATTTAAGAGGGAAAAGGTTCATTTTGCCTCCCAGTTTCAAAGGTTTCAGTCCATGGTCGGCTGGCTCCAAGGCAGAAACGATGGCAGAGGAAATCTCCCTCAAGGTAGCCAGGAAGCAGAGTGAGAGGAAAAGAGCCAGAGAGAAAAGAAGGGCTGGGAACTAGAGTGTCCCCTTTTAGGTCATGCCTCCTGTACCCGCTTCCTCTTCACTACGCCCGCCCTCCGAGCAGCACTCCTGCTGTGAGCTCATCTGTAATGAGTATAGTAATGTTAGTGCCCTCATGATCTCATCGCCTTCCCAAAGCCCACCTCTGAACACATGAGCCTTTGGGGAGACAGTTTTCATCTAAGCCATTGCATAGCATATATTATTTTGTCACAAGAGTTTTTGACGGTGATTTATGTTTGTATCTAAAAGCTAGTGGTGGCACACAGCTGTAATCTCAGCACTCTGGGAGGCTGAGGCAGGAGGACTGCAAGTTTGAGCACAGCCCAGGCAACTTAGTGACTTAGTGAGACCCTGCCTCAAAATAAAAAGGGCCGGAAATGTAGCTTAGTGTGAAGGCCCTGGATTCAATCCCCAGTGTTGTAAACAGAAAAAAAAAAAAAGGAGGGTTAGAGCTGGAAAGGCCCCTGGTAGTAGTAATGGGCCTTGGTAACTTCAGATTCCCCACTAGAGGGCCAGGGCTGCTGAGAGTGTTGGTGACTGAAAGCTTATAGGTGACTTTCCCTCACTTCAGCTGGAGAGAGCTGCCTGGCCCAGCCATGCAGGGCCGCCCACGTCCAAAGACTGCTTGACATGGGGTTGTTAAGGCCCAGCCCCAGCTCAGGGTCGTTCTGCTCTGCCCCACAGTGCTCATTCCAGAGCACTCGCCAGTGAGTTCCTGCTCACTCCTCTGTGTCTCAGAGTCCACTTCTGGTCTCAGCCTCTCTACTGTGAAAATCTCTTCACATTACTTACTGGTGAGGAAACTGGGGCCTCGTGAAGCCAAATGCAAAACCTTCTTTCCCCACCTTCAAAACAGTCTCTAATAATGATCCAGCTGTATCTTATTGTCTGCTGTCTACAGCCTGCTGTGCTAGCTTATTTCAGAGGAACTATGCTCAGTGAAATAATGGAATATGAACATTGTGACCTATTCAGGGACAGTGTGTCCATGGCAAACCAAAAATTCAGTTTCAATTTCATTTCTCTCAGTACTGAGTTTTTCACAGTATGTCACTTTCTTATTAGCATGGTTAAACAGTTTAAAAGTTTTAAAATACCTTCATCTTAAAATAATAAATATTCCCAGGCTTGCATTGATAATTTCAGACAATGTAAGCTGTCAGAGTCAAATTAAATGTGGAAATACTCTGAATAGTATTTCAAAAATATAGAAAGTAATATGTTTGTCTACATTTACATTTTACATTTAAAAAATAATTGTGTGCTGCATAAGGACCACTCAGTCAACAGTGAATTAGACCTATGGCTGTCATCCTGTAAGTTTATAATGGAGGTGAAAAACTCCTATCACCTAATAACACTGAAACCGTTGGTGTACAGTGCACTACTCAGTTGGTTGTGTTAATGCTGGTGTACACAAACCAGCACTGACAGTCACGAAAGTATAACACAGTGAATTATATATGGTGCATAGTACCTAAGAATGGTAATGAGGGTCCAGGGATGTAGCTCAGTGGTGCCGCCGCCGCCCGCCACCTGCCGCCTGCCTCACAAAGGCAAGGTCCTGAGTTCGATCCCCAGTTCCAAAAAAAAAAAAAAAAGAATGGTGACGAATGGCTGTTACTGGGTTATATAGTCATTGTTAGTATGTTCTAGTGTACTCCTATTTAATTAAAAGAATAGTTTACTATAAAGCACTATGCTGTGTTACCCAGACAATGGCCCCATGTACCTCGTGTTCACCTTGTTTCTTGATTGTATCATGTAGGTGGGTATAAGCGCATCCACTGGTGTTCGCGTAATGATGATGTTGCAAGACCCTGTCTCAAAAAAACCTAGAAGGTAGTGAAAATTCTGTTCTGGTCTTCTGATAAAAGTTTTATAAAGACTATATGGTATGTGTTGTTCCATCACATAATAAGCTGCATATAATAATGGACTTCCTTTTTAAGATGATATTATAAACATACTGTAAATTATACATTCCTTCCAAAGAAACATTTAAGAAACTTATTTAAGCTTGCAGAACTGGATTTATTTATTTTTTATTTCAGTTTTTATTGTTTATTGGTACTTTGTAGGTATACATCATGATCATGCCCGTTATTGGGAGAACTGGATTTAAATGGAGGTTAAGTTGTACCTTTGTTTTAGGAGGAAGGTAGGACTTTTTTTTTTTTTTTTATTAAAATGAGAACAAACTGAATGTCGGAATCCGGAGCCTAGTCCTAAATATCACGTTTGAATAAGAGTGTTGGCCAGATGTATGAAATAAGACTTATTTAGAGAGTCATTTTCTTCCCATCTATAAAGTGAGGATGATGATTTGAGGAACAAGTAAAATAATGCATACTGAGGAGTCTTGAATAGTGTTATGTACCATGCAGGTGAAAATTGTTTCTGCTTTGGCCTTGAATGTGAAAAGCAGTGGGCTGCTGTGTCACGCAGGTGATGAAATGATGAGTCTCGTTTATTCCCTTGTCAGCAAGCAGTGTTTCATCTCAGTGTGCAAAGGTTACGCATATGTCTCCACATTTTTGGGAAGTAGTTTCTGACACTTTATAACCATAGGTATATTCCTTCTAATTTTTATCAGAGGTCTTCCTTTTGCAGCATAAGTCCATTTTTCCCTTAGAATTGGAAGTTACCCTCTGTCTTCTGTATATGACTCATACTGTATTTGTTGATTCGTTCATCCTACATTTTTAAAGTTATTACCATGTGGATAATATTCTGACCTGTTAATTATACAGAATTTTGTGATAACACAGAATCTATAGGCTTGTTACTGTTTTATATCGCGTTAAACCTCCACGACGTAGGGGAGCAGAATGAGAAGCTTACTTACTGTGTTGTGAAGATGGGAACTGGGACTCCCATATTTGTGGCCCACATAGTTGTAAAGGGCAAAGGGATGTCGCTGGCAGCATTCTGATGTTTCTGGGCCAAACAAATAACTGACTCCTTTTCCTCAGTGTAGTGTGCCTTCGCTGTCCTTTAGAGACAGTAGTAGACCTTTAGTCAGAAGAAGCATGGAAAGTTTTGAAGTTGTTGGGATATTATGGTTCCTACGTGCAGCCTCCTCAAAAGCAATACACAACTCTGTTGAAAATAGTAGAGACAGGGCCAGGATTTTCCTGTTACCAGTCTCCCTGTAATAGGGTAGCTAGAACTAAGTTCTAAAGTCAGAGTACTCATATTAGTGTTTCTCTGTGGGTAGGCAGGCATACTCAACACACAAAAGAGAGACATTTCATTCAGGCAAAAGCCTACATTTCACTCAGTCATAAAGGCCATTAATCTGCATTTTCAGATTCCTGTTTCTGTGCCATTCTTCATCTAAAACTCAGCGCAGGGCTGGGAGTTTGCCAGCATGTGCCAAGCCCTGGGTTTGATTCCCAGCACCGCAAAACATTACAAAAGTCAGCCTTCCTATTGCCCCAAAAGGCTTTTTTGTAATTACCTTAAATAAATTTTTGTCAAGATTTTTGCCTCATTCCTGAGTTTTAAAATTTACTTTCTAACCCAAAATTGAGGAAAAGTGCTTTTCTGAAGTTTAAATGCCTTCATATAATTTTGTATTAGTACTCTGATTCCTTCAGTTTAGCTTTTATTAACTGACTAGCTAATATAACCCATAATAAGGTCCTTTGAAGACTTCTAAAACTTCTCCTTTTCAGTACTGTTTTTCTTAAAAAAAAATTCTCTTGGCATCACTGGATTTACTCACACAGTTTCTCAAATGTCTCTTCTAGGAATCACCAGTAATAGTTTTTAACATTTGAGATTCTCCTTATGATGGAGTTACTGCACCTTCACATGCAAGCTGCTGCACAGTTAATGCATTCTAAACCCATGTCTGGTCCTGAAAAAGGTTTCCTGTCCAGGATATAGGTTATTCTTTTTTGAGGGAGGGTACTAGAGATTGAATCCAGGGCCTTTGCACTGACGTACATACATCCCCAGCCCCTCCCCCCCTTTTTGAGACAAGGCTTTGCTGAGTTGCCCAGGGTGGGCTCTTAAGTTGGGACCTTGCTGCCCCAGTCTCCCAGAGTGCTGGGATTATAGGCATGCCCGGTCCTATTTCACTTTTTTAGCCCTTCAGTTTATTCATGCACTCTGGAGTAAATTTACTACCCGTTAGTATGTTTTAAAAGGATGAATAAGTTACTACCTTACAGAATGCTTTTAAGTGGTTAAAGAAAAATCTCATGTAACCTTATGAAATAAGAGATCATCTTCATCTTAGCGTCACTCCCCCAAAGATGATAGTGTACTCATTTATTCGGACCATCCAGAAGCCACTGGCAGAGTTAGTGCCGGAACTAAGAGTTCCAGGGCTGCCTTGCTCAGTGACACCGACTTGAGGTCAGGTGCCCAGCTCTTTAGAGAATAGAAATAAAATTCACTTGACCCTGGAATTTTGGAGAAGCAGTTGATTAAATGTAGAATTGTTTTAAAGGGACAGTTGTGGAATAATTAAACCTCAGGAAAGAGAGTATCTAGTCATTTCTGTCTTCTTTGTTTTGGATTATACTTTACTAGAAGAAATCATTAACGGATACATTACAGTTGGGTTGTAGCAGGGAAGATTAAGATTAGTTACCAGGAAAACATTTTGAATTACACAGCTCTCAAGCCATGGAATTAATTTTGGAGGAGGTAGAAGGGTCACAGAGAGTACACAGAAGTTCACAACTTTTAGATACAGCTTTTTTCCCAGTGCCCTTAATAAGGTTTCTATGGACTTCACTCTCAGACTATGACAGGCTCTGCTAGCACATTGGGCTAGAAAAGTCATATTTTGGTGGTGGTTCTGGTATTCTTTCTGAGTGCCCACATGTTCCACAGAGCCATATGGGCCCCAGTGAATCTGCTTGGTGAGGACAGAGTGACAGAACTGGCAAATGTAGGTGAAAGTGAACCTGTGAGTTCCATCAGTAGAGGAAGATCTTTGTGGTTTCTAAATTATGTAGACATATTTAGGATATTCAGCTCTGCTGAGTCCAAGGATGACGAAGAAAGATTACACTCAAGTCTGGTCGCTCTTGCTTACTATGTGTGGCTCCCTTCTTCCCAGTCCCCTTTGCCGTCCTTGAGCCAGCATCCGCACTCCCACTCCTGGTCTCGTGGCACAGATGTGATTTACTATTCTTACACTTTCCTGCTAATCTTGCAAGCACGAGGGAGCTCAAATGAGTACACATGCTCTTAAATTTGTATGGCTAACATCTGAGGAAATAGTTTCTTTCTTTTTAAAACCTTTGCGGTATTTGGGGATTGAACTCAGGGTCTTTGCATTGAGCTGCACCCTCAGCCCTTTTTATTTTTGAGACAGAGTCTCAGTAAATTGTAATGTTGCCTGGGCGGGACTCGAACTTGTGATCCTTTTGCATTAGCCACCTAGACTGCTGGGATTATAGGCGTGTGCTACTGTACTCAGCAAGGAAATATTTGCATAGTGAATGAATTTCTCCCTTTTATTAATGCTCAGGTTTTTCTTTTAACTAATAAAAAATTTGCACTTAATGAGTTTAAGTTTGGGTTTAAGAAAAATGTGTCCGTAAAGATACATTTGTATATTTTTAATTTTTTGATCCATAAACGTTAAATACGAAAATGCAGCTTTGCACAAGTTGTAACGGGGACAGAATGATCAGTTTACCTAAGGATTATTCTTTTGTCCACAATTTATGGAAATCTGTTAAAAAACATTCCTTGGGCTGGCAATTTAGCTCAGTGGTTCCGGTGCCTGCCTCGAAAGTGCAAGGTCCCAAGTTCGATGCCCGGTACCAAAAAAAAAAAAAAAAAAAGCAAACAAAACAGATTCTTTAAAGGCAGATGAAATGTTTGCTTTTACATATGTAAATCATATATACACCCCAATCGCCATTTCAAATATATTGGTTTGTTTTTGTGTGTTTTAATTAAAATACTGAAAAATCAGCAGTTTGCAACAACAAAATATATAAGCTGCTCTACTTATTAGTGTAACTCTTAAGAAATATTTCGAGAGAAGTAGTCATAAGAATTATCAAGTAAAATGTTTTTAATATTAAGTAACTATGTTATAATGACCAGTATTTCAAATCTAATTTGGTAGTGAACCTATTGCAATGTCTAAAATGATAATTGTACTAGAGAATTTTTTATTTCCAGGTTTTAATTACAACAAGGACAGCTGCTGATAATTTTAGCACCCAGTATGTTTTAGATGACAGTGGCCACATAGTTTCTCAAAAACCTTCACATCTTGGTCAAGGTAAGAGGATAGCTTTATAGCATTCTTTACCTTTTCTGTCTAGTTTGTTTAAAAAACGGTATTATCCTCTGAATTGAGATATATTGTTTTGGACCTGATAAAATCTAGTTAAAGTGAATGTTCAACGTTTAGTTAGGAACCTCTCAAATACTCAAGAGGAGTTACGTTAGAGACTGTGCACAACGCTGTATTAGTTTGTGCAGAAACTATCAGAGCATTTATTTTCCTGTTGCTGGGTTGCCAGTGTCATCTTTAAATATGAAGGACAGTATTCTATTGAAACACCTAAAACATCATGGAGTTTTGACAGTGATAATAAACCACAGTATTAAGGTGATATGATTATGTAATAATTTAAAATATATTTCTTTATGGAAAATTTCAAACATATGCAGAAGTAACAGGATAGTATATGCATGGCTATTTAACACTTAACAACTTCTTGACAAGAACCTTTTTTCTAATACCCTAACGTATCTTCTTTCTCTGTGTTATTTTGAGGAGAATAAGTATATTAATTCTTGTTCCTACTTACGGTGTAATTCTTTTTTTTTTTCATACCGGGGATTGAACTCAGGTCCTTCCGCTTGTGAGGCAGGGCAGTGTACAGTGTAATTCTTAAGTTGTCTTATATGTAATTTTCTTACATTTTATTATAAATTCATATTTAATTTTGTTTCCTCATTATAATTTATCAAAGTCCTTTATTTTTCCTATGGTTTCTTCCAGTTTAAGCATTAAATTATTCGATTTATTTTTTTGCAAATACTATTGTCTTCATTGAACTATATTTTCTGATGTCTTAATTCTTATGTCAAATTTGCTCACTCTTATTTTATAAAACCTCAGCATAGTTACAATTAGGGACTATGTTTCCTTAAAAAAAATACTAGTTTTTTCCTCATTTATTCTGATAATGAAAATGAGTTCAAGTCTAGTGTGATGTATAATAATAAATATTATACACATTTTAATTAAAATCGAGTATAATTCTTTTACTATATGTTGAACAGTAGGACAAAGAGGCTTAAAAAAAAATGATTCCTCTCAGGAAATGCTCTGACCTTGGGTCTTAGGAGTTCAAATTAGGAAACCATTAGGAGTAGCTATCTAGTAGAGTACTTTGAAGTAATCTCCTTACCTTATAAAACTTAAAAGTATTTATTTTTATCTTAGTAGTAACCAGTCTAATCTGCATGGCCAGTGGCTCTGCATCACTCATACTTCTTCTGCTTTTCTGTATTTGTCTCCATGGGAACTATGAAATAACAATCCTTTAAATATGGACTCCATCTGATCTTTGCCCTTTTTCTGGTTGATTTTTCTTCCCCTGCTGACCTCAGTTTTCTACCTTTAGTAAGACTGGGTATGCATAGTAAGGAATTTTTATAGTCAGTAAATGAACCTTATTTTCTTTAGCCTGTTCTTTTATCTTAAGAAATAAACATAATTGGAAGGTAAATAGCTACAAAGCCGGTGAGTGCCTTTCATAATTCACTTTTTTCACCTAATTACACTTGATTGGTTAGGAAACAACAAAAAGTCTTAATTTCAAATTGTTCTAGATGGGCTTATAAAAATCCACAAACACTTTCCAAAGCCTTTTACGTTTACATTGCTTAGTGCTAGTGGTTTTTGAGTGATTGAATCGTAGACTCACATTTCACCAGCTGTCATTAGCTTCCATTTAAATGTTTTCTGTGTAAGATAAAACTGCAGTTCAGCTATCCTAATTTATACCTGTGCATTTAGGGTTCTTTTGGATTAATTTCTGCTGTGGTGTGAACATCCTTGCTTAGCACTTACTCTTCATATAGTCTGATCGGATGACACCTAGAGATAACATAACGGGAGGTGCAGGCACAACTTACAACAGAATCTTATTTAGACATTGGAAAACTTGTTACTCCTTTAAAAACATTTAAAGATGTTTTAAAAATAACTTATGAGAAGCTGCATTTCTGGTTTTTCTGGGTATGGGTATCTTTTTATGGATTATGCCATTTAAAGTAGTTTATGTGTTTAACAAAATTCCATTCTAATTGGCTTTACCTTCTATCCACTTGTTTTAAAGCACTGTACCTGATTTTTTGAACTAACCAGAAATACAGAAATGTCTCTAGCTTTTAAATTCTTTTACTAAGAATGCTGACTAAATTATTTTAGTCATACTTTCTCTATCATCACTTCTATTTCCTTTACCTTAACCAATAGTAAGCGTCTAATTTGATTTACCCTCCTAGATGCCTCCCCTCCCCTCAGTTCTTCTGCCTTGGGAATTTCCCAGACATCAGAAGTAGTGTGATCAGGATGTTCCTTTTCCAA
The DNA here is from genome assembly GCF_053883595.1 of Heterocephalus glaber. NCBI lineage: Eukaryota > Metazoa > Chordata > Mammalia > Rodentia > Bathyergidae > Heterocephalus > Heterocephalus glaber. Next base: position 104,567 of record NW_028258468.1, on the reverse strand, counting down.
CCATATTATTAGAGTAGAGTATCATGTTCTATATGAATGCCTACTACATATGATTGTGCATGTATTGAAAGATCTTTTTATCTTAATTGAAGAGTGGAACTTTATTCATTAGTTTAAGAATACTTTCTGATATACAGGCATCCACACATTTACATTAGGAGTATAAATAGTTGCCTTTATGAGTGACATAACATAGGGTTGTGTAAAAATATAACAGGGAGCTTATTACAGGAATGCAGTTTAATCCGGTGTTTGAAGAATGTGCTAAAGTTAGAGAGCTGAGCAGTTCTCTTGTAAAATATGATAGTATACTGGGGTCTTCTCCCTATTGGCTAGTATTGCTTGATATTTTGAGGGATACAAATTTCATTTGGAATCAGAAAAGTCTTTTCCATCAGTAAGTTTTATGCAGAGATGTAATTTGCGTCTTATTAGTAATTCTTAATTTACTCTGAGAATATTTTTCAGTGCTTAGATAATATGGTCTTTGAGATAGATATAACATATTTAAAAATCAAGAATTTTTTTCCAGTTTTATAAGCACATTTCTATTTTGTCCCATTGATTTCTGCTCGCCTGCCTTTTTTCTATCTGTTCCTAGCTACGGTAGATGACATTAGACTAGTGAGGAGCCCTCTAGGATGAGTAAATGAATAATGACAAAAAAAATGAGGCCACTAAATGCCTAGAGGGAGGTTAGCAAGTGTTTTTTAGGAAATAGGGTACTTGAGTTTAAAGATAATGGGTAAAAAGGCATGGGAGTGTAACTTCCCAGTGAGAAGAATGATGTATGTAGAAGGATTGTCAGGGCATCCATGGGGCACAAGTCTGTAATCCCAGGGGTCTGGGTGCTGAGGCAGGAAGATGGGAAGTTCAAGGCCAGCGTAGACTATGTAGTGAGACCCTGCCTCAAAAAACGAAAAGGACAAAGGAGAAGGGAGAGCAAGAGGGGGAGGGGAGGGGGGAGGGAGGGGGAGGAGGAGCTGCGGAATGTGGTGGCCGAAGCCTGTAATCCTAGCCACTTTGGAGGCTGAGTCGGGAAGATTGCAAGTTGGAAGCCATCCTGGCAACTTAGCAAGATTCAGACTCAAAAATAAAAAGGGTTGGGGATATAGCTCAGTGGTAGGGCACCCCTGGGTTCCATCCCCAGTACCAAAGAAGAGGAGGAGACCATTGCTCCATTGCTCTCTTTGTAGCAATGAAACACTTTATAACTTAAAAATTTTGTATTTTTCTTTAAACTTGTTGAAGTGCAATGTCACAGACAAATTTAAATGAACTAAGTTCAAGAGTTCTAGGTGAAAAGTGACTGGCAGTAATTTGTATCCGTGGGAATATTAACCGAATTAGGAGGCATAGGGTGGACAAAGAAGCAAGTCTGCCTTACATAAAGGATCTTGTATGACAGTGCAGTAAACTAGCTGAACTTTGAATAGTCTCATGTGGACTCTTGTGGACTATTGTAGTCTCATGTGAACATGACACATGGATATGAGATTCCCAGACACTGAGCTAATTCACCCGACTCACCAAATCTCATCAGGACTTTTGCTGAGTGAGCCTTGAAGAATAAAGTTGGGGCTGAGCTAGTAAAGAAAGATCTTAAAGCTGCAAGGACCTGAGTTCAATCCCCGGTACCAAAAAAACCCCAACAACATCAACCAAAAAAAGAAAGATCTTAAAGCTTTGCAGGAGCAAGAGGACTGATTCTATCCTTAAGACATTGGAGATTAAAGGTGAACTGGAACTAAATAAAGGGGCAACTCAGCTCCAACCCAAACTCATAATTAGATTGGAGAAGCATGCTCTTCACTTGCTCGAGAGGAGACAAGAACTTCCTTTGAGAGAAAATATGATCTTCTTTAGTATCTACTCTTCTGTATACAATATCTGGCAAAAATAAAACTTTTGAGGCATATTCAGGAAGGAAAATGAGATGCATACTAAGGGGGGGGGGGGACAGTATAAAGAAACTCACCGGTGAACCCGATATTTGAACTAAAAGATGACAGCTTTAAAAACTACATTAAAGAATTTTGAAAAATGATCAAAATCTTTTAAGAAAATGGAGAATTTCAGTAGATAAATGGAAACTAAAATCTAAAACTATAAGAGTACTCTGAATAATTGATAGGATGGGTGCTGTAGTTTAGATCTAGAATGCCTCTGAAAGACCTATGTGGTAAAGCCTTGGTCTCCAGTGAGAGATCTTCTATTCTTTGGGGACATGGCCTCAAAAGGGATATTGGGGTACACTCCTTTCAGGTCTCTGCTTACACCCTGCTGGTGAGCAGTTTCTCTGGCCGGATGCCCCTACTGAGATGCTCCCACTCTGCTTCATTAGAATCTCAAAAGCAACAGGGCCAACTGACTGTGGCCTGGAAACTCCAACATTGTGAGCCAAATAAATCTTTTAAAATATATTATTTCAGTTATTTTGTTACAGGAATGGAAAACTAACGCCAAACGTTGAGAAGTGGGTTGTTGCTTTTACTGCATGATGATGGAGAGAAGCCTTTAAAAGTAGTTCACAAGAGGAGTTAGAAAACGTTTGGGGTATCAGGCTAGAAAAAAACCTGGAGTGCTGTAAGCAGAGCTTACTATGTGATTCTTATGAGGAATCAGAAGACCAGAATGTTGATAGAAATGTAGACAGGAAAGATACTGAAAAATTTCTATATAGTAGAAATACACTATTGGGGATTGGACTAGAGAATACCCTGACAAAGAATTTAATTGTATTATATCCATGCCCTGAGACTGTAGGAGGCTAAGCCTAAGGGTGTTGGATTAGTTTATCTGGCTGAGGATATTTTTTTGTTTTGTTTTTATTATTTTTTGTTGTTGTTGTTTGTTTGTTTTTTTGGTACCGGGGATCGAACTTGGGACCTTGCACTTGGGAGGCAGGCGGCAGAACCACTGAGCTAAATCCCCAGCCCTATGGCGGAGGATATTCCAAGGCAGCATAAAGTTCGGGCAGCCGCATGAACATGACAGCCATCTTTTAACCCAGTTTAACAGTAAGAATTAGCAAAGGGGAGAGAAGCAGGAACATTTGGAAAATTTGCAATTTGGCCCAGAAATAGTACATGTAAAGTACTTCTTTACATAGTTGTTATGAGATCAGCACTGATATGGTTGCTAGAGAGATCAGCACTGATAAAAAATAACCAAGAGAGGGCTGGGGATTTAGCTCAGTAGTTCCGCCACCTGCCTCGAAAGTGCCAAGGTCCCGAGTTCGATCCCCAGTACCAAAAAAAAAAAAAAAACAAACAAACCAAGAGCTTTATATCAGGACAATAGACAGGATGCCTAGAGAGAATGTCAGAAGTTAGCAAAGCAGGAGTTATCACAGGGTCAAAGATGTGGAAATGAAAATCTGTTTCAAAGAATGTCCAGTAATGAGTGTTCTTGAGAAGAATGCCTTAGGATGCCCTTCCTAACTATGACTGCCCACACCAGCAAAGCACATAGAAACCACTGCAGCAGTGGTTCAGGTGGGCCCAAGGACATCTTGGATTGGTGGCAGACCGTGGCATTAGCCGCATGATGCTGATTTTGCAGGATGCAGAATTATAGGATTACCAGGTGGTATGTGGCAGGGTCATAGTCCCTACAGCAGCCCCAGACAGGGTGATATCTAGTGAAGCTGAGAGAGTGGAACTAAAGTTGCAAGGGAAATCCCAGGAAATTCAAGCTCCCAGGAATGTATAATGTTATTTTGAAAGAGAAGGCAAACAATGTTTTTTCACATAATGATAATTGTAAGAGGAAATAAAACATATTTTCAGTTTGGAAGACGCAGCCTGTCTTTGGTACTTTCCCATTGTTGAGACACAGTACTGAGACAGCTTAAAGGAGAGGTTTATTTTAGCTCACAGTTAAAATCTGTGGTCAGCTGGCTCCAAGGCAGAATGTCATGGCAGAGGGGCAGAGTGAAGGAAAAGCTGCTCATGTCATGGTGGTCACCAAAGCAGAAAGATAGGGAGAAGCTGGGGAAGGAGATGCACCCTTCCAGGTCACACCCCCAGTGACCCATCTCTCGTACCAGATGCCACCTCCCAACAGCAGGTCAGCTGTATTGCCTCTGATTCAGTCACCTTCCCAAAACCCGACCTGTGAATGTGTGAAGCTTTAGGGGTCATTCTTGATCTAAACCACAATGTTAATTCTATACCTGGCACCCAAAACACTCATGTGCATTTCTTTTCTTTTTTTTAAGCAAAACATTTATTGGTACATTTTAGATACACATAATGATAACATTCATAGGGAATTTGTACCTGTGTGTCATATATCTTGCTTCTTTTTTGTGCATTTCTTTATGCAAAATGGATTTAGTACATCTGTAAGAGTGATGTTGCTGAAGAGTCCAAAGTCTCCTTTAGGACTCAAGGCAAAAACTCTTAGCTTATAAGCCCTTGTAAGAATCAGAGTGAAAGTTACACAGTTCTGACATACCATGGCACAGGGTAAACGTTCCCATTCTAAAAGGGGACAAGCAGGGGTTACACAGGAATGGGACCAAAGCAAGACTGAAACCCAGCAGTGCAAACACTAAATCTTGTAGCTCTATGTCCAGCACCCCAGGGCAAAGATGTGAGCTCCAAAGGACTTTGGTGGCCCCAGCCCTATTGTACCCCTCATGACTTCTTTTGAAGTGGCTCTACTCACTGCATATGGCTCTCCTCAGACTTCCATGTTCCTGGCTTCTCCAACTTCTGGAGTTTCCACAGCACCTTTGGCTTCAGCCTCACAGTTTCACTCACTGACCTTTCAGGAACATACTGCTGGCCTCCCAGGTCTTTCTTCCTGTGTAATCTAGGAAGAGGCCTCCCTGACCCCACAACTCTAGCATTCTGTATGCCTGTTGAACCACTACCACATGAATAACACCAAGGTCTGATGCCAGTTCAAGCAGTAACCAGGCCCACTGGAATCATGGCTGCAGAGACCTCTGAGTGCCTACCTACCAGTGGAGCAAATCCTGGCAAGTCAGTTGCCTAGGCAGCCCTCTGAAGCAGGGTGCCCCAGAGCTCTCTTCTCAAATGAAAACTTTGCAGCTTTATACTCTTAAGCCTGCAATTGCAGATTTCTGATATGCCCTCAAGGCATCTTTTCTGTTGTCCTGATGCAAAGTACTTGACTTGGCTTCTTTTTAGTGTTAATCTTTTTAGCAGCCAAACTTTTTGGAGCCAAAATTTTATAGGCCCCAGTTTTATAGGCAGCTGCTTTGTGGCCACCAGCAAAAATTTTCAAATTACTCAGCTTGGCTCTTTGCTCCTTATAGTATATCTTGCTAAAAGCCATAAATAGTATCCATGCTATATGCTGAACGTGGAGCTTCCTTGACATTTCCTCCACAAGATTGATTAGTCTACCACGCTTAATCTCAACCTCTCATAAAATCTTAGTATATGAGCAAAATGTAGACAAATTTTCTGCCATAGAATAACACACATGGTCTAGAGTCCAGCTGCCAGTGTAGTCCTTTTATCCAACTGAAACCTGATCCTGGTCTTCACCATCTGCATTTTTCTCAGCATTCTGGTCTCTTGAGCTCTAATCAGAATCTCATCAAGCTTGGTTTATGGCATTGTAGGGTTTCTCTAGCTGGCACCTCTAAATCTTTCCAAACTCCTCATTGTAAATCACATTGTTAAGTATAATCCTAGCATCGACTCTACTCTCGGAACCAAAACCTGTCTGAGATACTTACTCATTGCTAAGATCAATACTGGACGACCACAACTTAAAGGAGGAGAGGTTTATTTTGGCTCATAGCTATAGTCCCTGGTAAGCTGACTCCGGGGCAGAACAGCATGGCAGAGGGCTATAGTGGAGGAAGAACTGCTCACATCATAGCAGCCAGGAAGCAGAGAGAGAGAGGAGGAGCTCGGGAGAGAGAAATCCTTACAGGTTATGCCAAGGTGAGTGGCTTCTTCCCAGCAGGCCCCACGTCCTAACAGTAAGTCGGCTGTATCACCCCTCAGTCATCTTCCAAATCCCTACCTCTCTTCGCGTGAGGCCTGTGGAGGACATTCTTGTTCTGAATGGTAGCACAGTCCTCGATAGGGTATTCAGGATGGATCTCTAGAAGTGTGATATTTAGGCCAGGATCTGAAGGTTGTTCAAGGAGTTGGTCATCCAAAGGGTGGATGGAAGATGCCAGGGCCCTGAGTTGTAGTCAGATCTGATGTGCTAAAGAAACACAAGAAAGAAGATTGACAGGAGAGGATGTAGCCATAGGCTAGGTACGCACAGCCTTGTAAGCTTTTTTCCTCTCCTGTCCCACCTATTTTTCCCCAGTTAGCTGTATTATTAGTAATCATTGAAAATATTGACTCCCAAACAATTGTTCTTCTCCAGTATATCTTTCATGTCATGAGTCCTGATTTAATGGTTATATTGCAGATCTCATCCATATTACCATCCCCTAGTTATATTCCAATTTTAGGACTCTTTGCTCACCAAATTTATTTTCTTCTCTTGTCGTGAAACCTGTATTTTGATGTAATTGTCATTTGGTTAGAGTTCATATTCAAATATACTAGAGTGACACTTCTAAATTTTTGTAAGTCCAAAAATGTCTTCATTTTGCTCTTAGCCATATCTTAACTAGCTGTAGGTTTCTTAACTTGCCCTTAAAAATTTATAGATTGTCCATCTTCTAGTGTTGTAGCGAAGAAATTTGATAGTAGTCTTTTCTTATAAGAAACTTTTTTTTTTTCTGTTTGCAAGCTTGTAAAAATTTTTTGGTTTTTTTGAATTTTGAGATTTTTTAGAGGAAAATGGTTTCTTTTGTTTTAAAAATATTCCTCATAACTGAGTAAGCTCTTGAAATACACACTCAAACTTTAATTCTAGAAGATATTTCTCAATTATTAAGTCTTCATTTGTATTTTCCCTCCTCTTGGAACTCCTGATTCTATGCTAGGGTTTATTAGTCTTACATTCCCCTTAGGATTGCCTTTTCTTTATGTCTTTGCCCATTGTTACAAGCAGTAGGACCTATTATATAGTGAGTTTTAGCCTTTTTAACTTTGCTTCACAGTAAAAAATACATAATACTTAGCAGCCCAATTCACATAAATCAAATCACAACAAAAATTTCATGCAACAGTGAAATGTGATGCTCCATTTTCTGTCCTGGTTTATTCTTTTTATTCTATTTTATCTTTTAAAAAGATGCTAGTTGCTATACACTAAATGAGTGGTTCTCAATCTTGGGCAGCTTCCCCTGAAGCAATTAGCAATATTTGGGGATATTTTCGATTACTATGACAGGGTGGGGTACCACTAGCACTGAGTGGGTAAGAAGCCAGAAATGCTGCTAAACATTCGATGATACACAGGACAGTCCCCAACAACAAATTTATCTGGTCCAACGTTAGTGTCATAGTGCCAAGATTGAGAAACCCTACACCAATGATGATTTCCACTTTTAAAAAGAGTTGAAGAGGGCCGGGGATTTAGCTCAGTGGTTCAGGCACCTGCCTCGGAAGCACAAGGTCCCGAGTTCAATCCCCGGTACAAAAAAAAAAAGTTGAAGATCATCACAGTAACGGGTAAAAGTTGCAGGAGGGGGAGATCACATGGCAGGCAGGACAGGCGACCAGAGACTGGGGAGGGGCCAAGCTTACTCTTCACAAGTTGCTCTTGAGAGAACAACTGAGGCCTCAAGAGAGTACCTTAACTCCTCCTCCGGCAGCACCCCAGTGACTAGCCCAGTAGGCCCTACCACTTGACACTGCCACATTGAGGACCAGGCCTCCAGCACGGGAATGCTTGGAGGACAAACCGTATCCGAACTGTATCATCCCCCCCTAGCCTCCTGGGTCCTGTCTGTCTAAATACAAAATACAATCTTTCTATCCCCTGTAGCACCCAAATCTTAACTCCTCCAGCTTCACTCAAAAGTCCAAAATCTTATCCAAGACTCCAATACCAAGGAGCAGGGTCATTGATTTAACTATGCCTAAAAACAAGCGTCTTAGCTGTTAGCCTGAAAAATCAAAAAACAAGTTCCATCTTTCTAAGATACAAGGGTGGGACAGAGAGGATAAGCATTCCTGTTCCAAAATGAAGAAATAGGCAAGTAGAAAGGAGTAATTTTCTCAAAACTGTCAAGACTGCATGACTCTTGTATTCTATCCACCTACAAAATGAGCACCATATGGATGCCACCAAGGTCTTCTGTTGGCACGCGTGGTGCCTTGGCCCACCTGAACTATGTCCTGCTGCTGTGAAGCATTTCTGCAGCAGACAAGGAGTAGAATCCCACACCAGCCTGGCAGCCTCGGACAGTGGGTCTTTGCCGAGAACCCTGGACTCTAACCCTGAAACAAATTTGCACTTTTAGGTCTCTGGGTGTATAATAGGAAGGGTAGCCTTAAGGGTCTCTGAGTTGCCCTCAGGGTTCTTTCCCACTATCTTGCATGGGGCTCCCTTTTATCCACAGGGATGCAAGCTGTTGCTTAGCTGCATTCTGATTTTATTCTCTTGAAAGTGTTTTGTTTTTTTTTCTCCATCTCTTTCCCTAGACAGGCTATGAATTTTCCAAATCCTCCTTCTCCATTTCCCATTGCTCTCCTTTCACACTGAAAGCAGACAAAAGTATCCACTTAAGGCCTTCTGTACATCTTCTAGAAATTTCTTCTGCCGTCTTGGCATAGTGGTGTGGGTGTGGTCTCAGCTGTTCAGAAGGCAGAGGTAGGAGGAACACAGGGTCAAAGGTCAGTTTGGGCAACTTAGTGAGATACTGTCTCAAAATCAGAAATGAAAAGGGCTAGGGATGTAGTTCAGTGGTGGAGTGTGTCTGGGTTCAATCCCCAGTATCAAAAAAGAAAACAGATCTTCTGCCTGAAAACTAGTCCATCATTCTTGAAGCTGGCCTTCCGTAAAGTGAACACAGTGTATCCAAGTTCTTTACAGTGATGTTATGTGGGTAACTTTTATTCTAAGTTCCAGTAGAATCCTCATTTTCATCTAGGACTGGTTTGCTCTTCTCATCTTTTGCGTCATATCCAGAATTGCTTCTGATGTTCTCCTTACAGCAGTCTAGGCTTTTTCTAGACTTTTCTTCCAGACTCTTTCAATCTCTGCCTATTACCCAGATTCAAAGCTGCTTTTACATTTTTAGGCATAGTTACAGCAGTGACTCTGCCCCTTGGTATCAACTGTTTTAGTCTGTTTTCTGTTGCTACAGAAACAAAATCTGAGGCTAGAAAATTTATAAAGAAGAGAGTTAATTTAGTTCACAGTTTAGGAAGTTCAGGGGCTGTGGTGAGGGTCTCATCACATGATAATGGAGGCATGTGCAGGAGGGAGGGATCATACCCAGCAAAACATGAAGCCAGAGACCTAAATTGGTGTTTTGTTTGTTTGTTTGTTTGTTTTAACTCTTCAGTGCATGGTTTTCATTTCTGGCTATATATTCATTAGAATCTCATAGGGAGATTGATTTAACAAGTTTGAGATTTGCTGGTGACTAGTAGTTTTAAAACATATTTTAAAAAACAAACAGGTGGGTGAAGTGGTGCATGCCTGTAATCCCAGCACTCAGGAGGCTAAGGCAGGAGGATTGCTGCGAGTTCAAGGCCAGCCTGAACTTCATAGCCAGAGCTTGTCTCAAAAAGCCAAGAAAAGACAAGACAAGACACATACCTATTGCATATGGCCATGACAAACATCTAGTCTTTTTTGGGGGGGAGGGGGGCAGATACCAGGTATCAAACTTGGGACCTTGCACTTTCGAGGCAGGCAGCGGAACCACTGAGCTAAATCCCCAGCCCTACAAACATCTAGTCTTAGTTTCATGTAATTTTATTTTTTTAGATAAAAGCTACTTATTAACCTAATCGTTAACAAGTGTAATTTTTATTAGCTTTTTAGTTTAATTCTTTTGTTTCATTGTCCTGTGTTTTGAATGTTGTTGAAGATGGGTAAATAAAACCAAGTTATTGGATATTAGTTCAGGTAAGAAATTTTAATGGTATAATTAAGGTTATCATGTATGTTGTATATTCTTGTACCACCTGTAGATTGTAAAGTGCAGAATAAACATCTCCAGGTAGTTTGAATATCAGCAGATTTCTTAACCTGCATTCTAACATTGTGTGGTGGCAGTGTCTGGAACCGCAGCTAGGAAAGTGAGGCAGGAGGCTCACAGGTTAAAGGCCAACCTGAACAACTTAGCAAGATCCTGTCTCAAAATAAAATAAGAAAAAGGGCTGGAAATGTAGCTCAGTAGTAGAGTACTTGCTTAGCCTGAGCGAAGCCCTGGGTTTAATCCTCAGTACCAGAAAGAAAAAAAAAAGATACTGCGTTTCAGTGAGCCCATGTTTCTCTGCACTGGTAGAAATAAAATTATACTTGCTTAGACTGCATACTTAGCAGGTTACAGATAGAGTCTAGCAGGAGATCAGAATAGTTTGCAAAGATGAGCTTTCCTTTCCTCCCACACTGGGAGGAGGATTAGCTTTTAGGTATAGAAAGGGTTCCTTACTGACTATGGATTTGAGTATGAATTTGAAGATCTTTAAAATTTCTTCCATGTCTAACTAGCCTTTTATTTGCCAACAGGTACAACTGTAACTGTTTTAAGATTATTTAGGAATCTGCCTGTAAGAAAGCAGTTTTACTCAACTGCTAAAAAATGTAAAGATGAACTCAAAAAGGTCCAGGATCTCCTCATGAGCTATGGTATCCTTAAACCTGACTTAAGGATTGTTTTTGTACATAATAAGGTGAGCATTGTTATATTTGATAAGATTATTTTGGTATATAATAGAATAGAATAAGGAGACAATGTATTTTATCCAGATCAGTTCGATATATGCTAATGACTGAACCCCTCACTTGCGGGATTATTTGTGGGAAACCTAATCACCAGGGTGATTTCAGGACCTAGAGCCTTTGGAGGTGATTAGATCAGAAGAGCAGAGCCCTCGTGAACGGCATCAGTGCCCTTAGAGCTGCCTTCTCTTCTGCCATCTGAGGACACGCAGAAAGTGCTGCTTGTGAACCAGAAAGTTAATCCTCACCAGACACCAGATCTGCTGGTGCCTATCTTGGATTTCCTAGCCTCCTTATGAGAAATAAACTTGTGTTGTTTATGAGATATTTTGTTATAGCAGCCCAAAGACAAAAATTTAGTCCACATTTTAGTTGTATCTTCATAAAATAAAGAGCATCTGTAATTAATCATATAGTATCTATATAAAATTAATTTTACCTATATTTCTTAATACCTAAGATCAGTGATTCTCCTAAAGGACTTTTTAATGCAAGAAATACTTGTAAGCTTCTTTCATCAAATGCAATAATAGATTCTGAAAATTGGAAGATGAGTGAGTCTTGTTCTGTTCCTTCAAAGAGTTCACAATTTGGGAACATTCTTTACCTTTTACACTTTTTTTCTTTGGAAGAGCTTGGTTGGTTTCAAGACCACCCTACCTCATTTCTTCCAGTTTTCAGAGCAGGCCTGTTAAGGAAAGGAATTCATCATGTTGTTTGATGACTCTTAGGGGAAGAAAGGTTTAGGTGGTTTCTGATAATCTTGTTTTTCCCCAAACTCTACAGGGTCACCTTGAAATATGTAATGGAAGGATGGGCCGGGGATTTAGCTCAGTGATGCTGCTGTCTACCTTGCAAGGGCAAGGTCCCGAATTCAATCCCCAATACCAAAAAAAGGAGAATATGTAACGGAAGGAGAACAGACCCACACAGTAGTGTGGAAGCCTGCTGGGGCCTAGGAAATTAACATTTAACGAGGAGCGACACAGTGCCAGGATCGCTGCTAGGGGCATTAATTGCTCTCCTGTAATCTCCCCAGTAACAGCCAAGGAAGTAGACCTTAGGTCAGTTTTGCAGCTGTCCCCTGATCTGAACTCAGCGGTTTAGTATTTTATTTAGGGTTACACAATTGTTGAGATGACATTTGAAACTTAGAATGCCTTGCAGAGTACAGGTTCTTTACACTCTACTGTTTTCTTCCCATTTAATACTACATTAGATTTATATCCTTTTTTTCAGATTTCAGAATACTTAGAATAACTTTGTGAGGTAAACACTATTATCTCTATTTGTATGAGGAACTTGAAGCTCAGAGCAATCAAAAATATGGGAAAAATTCATATTTTTCAACAAGTAATAGTACTTAGGTCAGAATCTGTTTTGATTCAGTTTTCTTTCTACTCCATGTCTTTTTGCCTATTAAGAAGATTCTTCTAGCTGAGCATGGTGGCACATGCCTGTAATCCCAGCACTTGGAAGGCTGAGGCAGGAGGATTGCTGCAGGTTCAAGGCCAACCTCAGCTATGTAGTAAGCTCAAGGCCAGCCTGGACTATAAAGTGAGACCCTGTCTCAAAAGAAAAAAAATTGTCAATTGTCTATTGTCAAGTGATGCTGAAATGTTTACAATCAAAATCTTTGGTCCTCTTTAAAGAAAAAAAAAAAAATTAAAGAGTCAGCCACCTGTTCCTTTTGGAGGCTCTACCATGCTGACTCCTGAGGACGTTGATGGATGGAGGCTCATTCTGCTAATACAAATAACCCTTGACCTCGTGCAGTTCAGTATCCCCAAGTCAAGACCAGGGTCAGGAGAAAATAATAATCAGGAAGGGAAAACAGATCCAAAAGGCAAAATATGAAGAGGAAACAGGAATCATGTATTTGTAAAAGAAAATTGAGTGCAACTAAAGAAAAAGTTTTGAATAAGGGAAAACATAACAGATAACAGAATTATTGCCTCATATAATGAAAATGAGTATATCAGAAGTATTTGAGATAATATAAGGAGAGCCATTCGGGTTGGTTGGCCTGTGATGTGCAGCTTCGGGAGGGACGCGCATGGAGCATTGAGGGAGGAAGGGGACACCTGCCTGGCCAGATCAGCTGAATCCACCCTGGTGATCAGTGGGGTGACAGATGTCGCAGCCAGATCGCCCTCTCATCCAATAGGAGGAGATCTGATTCACTTAAAGTCAAACATATCTCTTCTTTAAAGTTATTAACCAGTGTAACACTGTCAGTCTAGGTATTTTCATCTGAGAATGAAAAGCAGTCTTTTGTACTAAACAGTATTTTATTTTCAGAGGACACTGTATCTGAACTTACATTGAGCAAATCCAGGTCCCTTTATGGCCTTCAGTAATTTCAGATTCAGTTTAAATCCTGGAGAGTATGCTGAGAATGTCATACCATGACAGTAATTTAAGATAATAAAAAGTCCTACAGTAATATTAAATGTTAATTATTACACAAGGAGATCATGTACTGAAATAGAACAAGCTTTGTCTTTAAGCTTTTGTTTGCTCATATGGATTATTCTTAAAATTTCTTATTAGTTGTGTTGTGCCTAAAAGAAGGTTAAAATATATTGTTAAACCTTCTAGCACAGCATTGACATGTTATCGTAAATCTCTGAATACTGAATCCTATTTGGCTGTTAGCCCTTTTCTTTTAAACATGTTTACTTTCATTATTCTTTATGTGCTTTTTGAAGAATTTTTTGTCCTTGTTTAAAATTGAAACATGGTAATATTGATGTCTTTATTTTTTCTGCATAAGAAACAAAATATTGCACATAATATGAGAAGTACTATTGCTATTTTGATAACTTGGATTAGATAGTGTTCCTTCTTTTGATGAAGGTTTAACCTGCCAAGACATTCTTTGAATACTGATAATATTGATGTTCTTGCCAGTATGGCTGTTAGAAAGCGGTATTTTCTTCTTTCATCACCATGTTCCTTGAAAGCGTATTGAATAATGAGACAGCCAAAGGAAAATAATTTATAAGTGGATTTAGTGAGTTTATTTAAAGTAGATATTATTTGGAGAATTGCTAGAGCCATTTCTTAGAAGAGCACTACAGTTTTAAGGTTGTAATAATTGAATCCCCCATGAGGTCCTGCTATATATATTTTCATTTATAAAGTTATTATTTCCCAGAATTAGAAGTTATTCTTAATGCGATAGTATCTGAAACCAATTTAGTATTTCAGCTATTTCATATACACATAAATAATTTCATAGACTGCTAGTTGAGCACATAATCTTAATTTTATAAGTTCAAATAAGGGCTACTCCTGTGCTTCATAAGTGTTGATTTTTGTGAATACTTTCTTAAAATATTGTTTGTGTAGCATTCAAAGCATGTGCTTGCCACTGAGTTTTATCCCTAGCCCTCCCTGGTATTGCAGAAGCTGAATTGGATCTCGATAGTATAAAGAGGTTTTAACTGTTACTTGAGAGAGCAATGTGATTTAAAGAGTGTTCCCATCTCCATGTCGTAAGAGTCTGATTGAGGCCTGTTCATTTTGATATAATTATGTTTTGAGATTTGAACAAATGAAGACAAAATTTTGAAGGGTTGAATATCTCTGATTTCAGTCAGTCTGGAAAGAGGCCTTAGCCAGAAGCCAAAACCCAGCAATTTGGCCCTGGGGATTTGGTAGTGAACGTGGTAGCGCCATCTCCTGATACCACTTCCAAATCTCTAAGATGGTGGCTAAAGATCTGGATTATAAACTGAAGATAAATAAGTAGTGTCTTATAACTTGTATTTGGTATATTCTTAGTAGTCTTTGTTCATTTTGTCCTTCAATTAGGCCTCTTGGCGTTTTTACTCAGAGCACTTTGATGTTCCTCCAGCTCTGTTTCAGCTGTGCTATAGGGGAATCAAGGAAAGGTGTTGTACAATTGGGCCAGTGTTGAAGGTCGCACGCTGCTGCCCCATCCCCACCAGAGCTGTGAAGGCAGTATGCACACAGAGATTCCAGTTCAGGACTGTGGCTCAGATGCCTCTTCCTGGGGCAGAAATTACTCTTCCAGGACTAATCTGGAAAGTTTGGGTGGATTTTTATTTTTGTTTCCTTTTAAATTGATGTAGTTAGACTTCAAACCCCCTCCCCTCAATGGTTTAAAGTTAACTTGGGGCTGATTATCAAGTATGTTTTTGTTTGGTTGGTTGCTTGTTTTAGAGGGATTTGTTTCTTTTGAATGTTTCTTGTTGATTTTTTGCTATTTGTAAACTCATAATAACAATTTACATTAAATGTCTCATATTTTGTCACATCAATTTCTTTTACTTTTCACCCAAGTTCTATGAAATTACTGTATATAGAAAAGATAAAAGACAAATCCAAATTTATAAGTGGGACTGGTTTCTGATTCTGGTGTTTATCTACACTATTGTAAAGTGTCAGGGCTGGGGATGTAGCTCAGTGGCACCGCGACTGCCTTGCAAGCACAAGTTCCTGAGTTCAATCCCTGGTACGGAGAAGAAAAAAAGAAAGTGTCTAAAGTCTTCCATTACCCCTTGGAGAACTGAAAAAGGCTTCAGGTGTTCCCATTGCATTCTCCACCTACTGTTTTCCCAGGATGACATTTTTGCATCCTTGCCAGTGATTTGCATTTGTGGAGCCCCTTGTGGAAGGGCTACATCTACTTGATCTGTATTCCTCTTCGTACTCCCTGTGTGCATGCATGGCCCGGGGTGGTAATTAAATGAATTCAGCAGTGCTAAAGTCACAATACATAAATGTATAAAGCACCAATTTAAAACACTGTGGCTTCTCTTAACTCTGCTTCATAATAAAGTAAATTCTTTTGGGTAAGTTCATCCTTTTGGATTCCCTGGTAATCTCTTAGATTTTTACAGTTTTTTCGTTTGTATTTATATATACTGTTGTAGTCTGTTTCCTTTCCTGGAAGCTAAGTTATTGATAGTCTTCATTACAGAAAATCAAGAAATACATGAAGACTTCATGGATAGGACATAATGGAGTAGCATACTTGTTAGGGAATGTCTCTGAAAGCTATCAGTTTAGTGTATTTTGTTTCTGCTGACTTAATTCAGTGAGCACATTCAATTAAGAAATGATCTTTTAGCGATCATCTAACCAAATACATTTGTGTTAATAAATGGTACATGTGAGACCACTCACTCGGACAGGCTTTGTGAGAAAAAAGGTTTAATCAAGTGAGCAGAGACTGAAATTGGGGGCAGATTTCAGCAGCTAGCTGAGAAGACCCAAGTTTATTACATCCGTGTGTGGATGAGCTGACAAGACAGAGAGAGAGATCAACAGCTAGCTGGGAGAGATTTTTGTCTGTGGGTGGAAGGGCTAACATTGAGAGAGATATTAGCATCTAGCTGGGAAGAAAAGTAGGTTTAGGTAGGTATTGAAAAGGGAGCTATGAGCATAAGAAATGTTTATGACTGAGGGGCCAAGGACAGTCAGTGTGGGCTGTCTGCCTTATTTACTGAGAATGGCCTGTTGTTTGTTGAGAGCAGCCGGTTTGGTTTGCAAAGGTCTCATTCAGACCAGGCATGACAATTTGTATACTTTTTATTTATCATAACACAAACTTTTTACTCCAACACTAGGGAGTTTTCTTCTATTCAGTAGTATCTGTTAGGAAATCCTGCACAAATTTATCCTTTGAATATAGGCCAATGAGAGTTGATCAGATCTCTACAGATTTTTTCAACTGTAAAACTTTGATTTTTACGGGTATCTTCATATATTTTGGACACTTTCATTCCTCTCATGAAATTGAAATTTCATATTTTTATCACTTAGCATGATAAATGAGTATTAGAATGATTGATAATCATAAAATAGAATGTAGGACTCCTAGAACTTTTTATTTTCTTTTTTTCTATTTTTGAGGGGAGGTATTCATAGATCTTTATGTGTGAAATGACCACTGAAAAATTTTTTGTCCTGCCTCAAATATATTAACAGATAGTTTTTTTGGTTTTGGTTTTGGGGTTTGTGTGTGTGGTAAGTGGTAGTAGTGGTTTTTTTAAGGTCTTTTTTTCTTCTCCTTAAGTACTGGGGATTGAATGCAGGGCCTTCGCACTGAGCTACATCCCTATCCCTAGTTTAGTTTAGTTTAGTAGTTTAGTTTAGTTTAGTTTAGTTTGAGATAGGATCTCACTGAGTTACCCGGACTGGGCTCCAACTTGCGGTCCTGCTGCCTCAGCATCCCAGAGTTCCCAGTGGAATTAGGGGCGTGCACCTGCTTGTCAGACACAAATAGTATTTTTTAATCCTGGGCCATTCCCAGCAGTTTGAGTAGTTCGGTCTTAATCTGAAGGAGGACCATGTGGAGGGTATGGTTGCCTTGCAGAAGTGAGATAGCTTCATTTAGCATGAGTTATGAAGGGGTAAGACCAAGTTTAGAGTTGGGAAGTTTTACAAAGTACAAAACATAATAGTATTATATAGTAACATAAGGTATTCTGCTTAATAAGAATAAAAGGTAAAAGCTGAAGTAAATATTGTTAGAAAGCAGTAGTGGGTTGATTTGCAAGTAACCTTTTCTGTGAAATTAGAGATGAGAAGGATTTGCAGTTCCCTCAAGGTTCTGAGATTAAAGAACAGATCCAGAAGGCTGACCTGAAGTCAGTAGTATTGAGAAGGACAAATGATAGGCAGAGATTTCCTTTGTCATGTGTAGGTGGTGATAAACATACTCACAGACCTTAGAGGTGTTTGAAAAGATAAGCAGTGAACTTTGGAATGCTATTTACTTTAATATTTTGTCTGCCTTTTGTGAGGAGTGGTATTGGGGATTGAACTCAGGGCCTTTGCACATCCCCAGCCCCCTCCACCCTTTAATTTTATTCATATTTTGAAACAGGGTCTCACTGAGTTACTGCATTGCCCAGCCTGGGCTAGAACTTGTGATCCTTCTGCCTCAGCCTCCCAGAGTGCTGGGATTACAGGCAGTGCCATTTATATTTGTTACTTAGTCTGCTAAAAGTTTATGTATTTTAATTTAGAATTATAAAATGGATATTATGCTGTTGAGGAGCTGCTGAATATTATTACTAGAGTGTCAAGACAAACTATCTCTCTACCTGCTTTTTTTTTTTAAAGACAAAGAACAGATGTTATAAATTTTAGTTTAACAGTTGAGTAAGAAATTGCTAAATTGTGTTTGTACGCGAGGAGAGAAAAGAGATGGTTATAAACTTCACCTCTATGACCTAAAAACACATTGTGTTCTTTTTCGTGTTCCTCTTCTATATGTAATTTAAGTAGGATTTACTCTTTGCTTTGCTTGTCATCGAATAGTGTTGAGAGTCTTCTTACAATCACAGTATTCTGTTTTAAAAACTTGAGTTAACCAATGTAAAAAACAAACTTTGTTTTCTCTTCAATTATCTTAAACAAATTTAGCTTCAGTTGGGTAATTAAATATTTCATATCAGTTGATGTTGCTATATTAGGCTTTGTTTATAAGTTCGGAGTGATTATATAATACAATTTTTTTAAGATCTAAAGAGCTACACATGTAGAACTATATGGGAGACTTCTCTTATAAAATGAGAATAATTTTTAATTTATCTTTTTTCTTTTATGTGCTATGGTTAGAAAATGTTTCAGATCTTTGATAATTTTTAATCTTGAGGAAAAATCATATTAACAGTAGGACTTTCAGAGGCCATCTACAATCTTCCTTTCATCTTCAAGAAGGACTTATTTAACTGTTAAGAAAATTGGCTTTACAGTTAGACAAGCATGACTTCAAATTCTGGCCTTATAGCTTACTATTAATTGGTTTATATTACATGTCTGTCTAGGCTTCAACATCTTCATCTTTAAAATGAAATACACAGTAGAGTGTAACTTATGAAGTAAAATGAGATAAAGCATTCTTAGTCCAGTGCCTGCTCCATAAATTCTCAGTAAACGTTAACTGCTATGTTTGATGCTCTGAATAGCATTAAAATCTGGTTAGATTTTAAAAGGCTTGTTAGAGGAAATTGCCTTATAAATGGTTCTGGAGAAAGATGAGGTGGGCAGAGGCATTCAGGGCAGGCAGAGCAGTGTGTACAATGTCAGGTTATCAGAGGTCAGAGAAAGTTGGTGCAAGAGAAGGGGAAGTCAGGCTGCAAAAATTGCGTGGGTCCGGATTCTGAAGACCTGGTGTACCTTACATGAGAATGTGGACTATTGTACTTGGAAAGTGTTTGGTAGGAGACTAACAAAACAGAATAATTCTCCTGGTATTGGAGGGTGGACCCAATTATGTTGAGTCGTGTGTAAGGCTGTGGAAGCTGGTTCAGTCGTGTAGGCAGTTGCACAGGGCCTGAGAAAACGGTTTGAACAAGAAAAGCATTTCTGATTAGACAAGACAAGATCTGATGAGCAATTGGAAACGATATTTCGTGGTTTTAAAAACTACGAAGAAATCAGTCTCTACAATCTTCCTTTGAAAGTTAAGCAAAAATTAACTCGATGCTTTTATATTTTATTTTTTTTTCCCTGTGTATGTATGCCTGTATATGTGTGTGGTACCAGGGCTTTGTGAATGCCAGGCAAGTGCTGTACCTGAGCTATATTCTTGGCCCTTTTAAGGTTTTATTTTGAGCCAGAGTCTTACTAAATTGCCCTAGGCTTGGTTTCAGTTTGCCCTCATCTTACCTCAGCCTCCCAAGCAGCTGGGATTATTATATCTGGCTTTTATTGGATATTTAAATTCTGCTTTTACATGGTTCAAATAAAAAAGCAGGAAAGGTAGGATGCAAAATTTTATTTCTCGTTTGCCTAGCTCATTTAATTCCTTTCTCCCGTAGCGAAAACGTCTATTATTAATTCCTTTGTAACCTTCAGGAAAGAAAATAGTCGTGGATGTTCTATTCCAGAAAAAGAATATAAAATAAATATTTAAGTAGAGTCAAAGTGAACATAGGAGATTTGGAATTCAGAATTGTGTTGCATAAATTTTACCAAGATAGAATCAGTTTTGAAAGCCTGAGGCTGCTTAGCAATAGTCAATCATACTAATTCTTATTAGTAGAAAGTGATAATTGTTCTTTTAACAGCAGTATTGATATTGTGATGGAATAAGCCATAATTTTATGTTGAATTTAAAAGCTTTAGTAATATCTTAAGCTGCCACTGTGGCTCAAAGTTGCCATATTGCCAGTGTGGGAAAATAACCTTCTTTTTTTTGGTACCAGGGATCGAACTCAGGACCTTGTGCTTACGAGGCAGGCGGAACCACTGAGCTAAATCCCCGGCCCAAAAATGGCCCTTTTTAATGTTGTATTTTTGTCCCTATCCTTTCCTGAACCAGAGTCATTACAGTACTAATCCAGGAGTAGATGGCAATAGATACAGATCCAGTTAGATTAACTTGTAAGATCTTGGAAGTAGTAGTTAAGACTTCTAGATTTTAGAAAATTCAAATGTGAGCTTAGTATATTTGAGCATATGTTTTGCAGAAAGAATCTGGTTGCTGTCTTAGTCTGTTTTCTGCTGGGTAAATTATAAGCAGTAGGTTTATTTAGCTCATGGTTCTGAAAGCTGGGAAGTTCAAGATGGATGGGCCACCCCTGATAAGGGCTTCATCACAGCATGGTAAGCAAGCTTGAGAGACAGAGAAAATTGAACTGAACTCACCCTTTTTAAAATTAAGAATCCACTCTTGAAATAACTAACCTAATTGATTCATGAGGGCCCTGCTCCATGCCGTAGTATCAGTTCTATAAGTATCTACTCTTTTTTTTTTTTTTCCCGGTACCAGGGATCAAACTCGGGTCCTTGCGCTTGCGTAGCAGGTGGCGAAACCACTGAGTTAAATCCCTGGCCCTCTAAGTATCTACTTTTAATACTATTAGAATGGTGGTGAAATTTCAAATGAATTTTGGAGGAGACATTCAAATGATAGCAGCTGCACTTTAAATGAGTAGGGTATACTCTGTTTTGTATCCTGGAAGGAGTCACTATTGCATTTTTTTAGTTCATTGTGTGTCATCTCTGTCCAACCTACGTTTCCCTGTATATCACAGATTGCCTTTGCAATTGAGGTTTACTAATTAAATATTGGGTAATCTGACCTAACTTCATTTTTCTTCAAACAGTGTGTGTCAGTTTAGTAGGAACAAGGGAAAAGGGACAAGATGTATTTGGCTGACTTCAATCAAACCTAAGATGGAGTGCATGTAATAATATGGTTTTGATTGAGCTGGTTTTGGACTGTCATCATAGTGAGCAGAGTCAGATTCTTACTTGGCACATTCAGATGCTCCGACTTTCTGTGACCTAGATAGAAAACATATGGAGGTTTGTGTGTATTTTTAGCACATGTTAAGCTTTCAGCTTAAGGGCGAGATATACAAAAAACTTCAGGAAGTGAAATAATCTCTGTTTTTGAAAATTATGTAGAATTGATGAAGTGATAGAGAAAGCAAATTATATTTTCTTCCAGAAAATGTAGTTAAAAATTCAGTTTCTTCTGCACTCAATTTTTATTACATTTAATTGTTTAATTTAAATAACATATTTTGAAAATAAGTACTGCTTATGTAATAGTGAAGATTGTACCTGTTGGCAGACCTCTTTATTATTTATTGCTAATCCCAGTGTAACTAGTTGGAAAACCCTCCTAAACCAGCCCACTGATGCAATAATTCCCTACTATGAAATCATGTTTCTAAGTTGCTAGCAGCACTGTTCCCTTTAAAATAAAACAGACTTTTAAATCACATTTCTTGTTCTCATATGTCACAGCTTTTCTTGTTGAAGTGATCTTTTCACAATTCTGTATTCAGCAAGGAACACAGTGAGTTAGCAGACTTTCATTAATCAGCAGCTGAGATTTATACACCTGTACTTGAAGCATCACTGTAATGTAAACAAATAAATATACTTATGTTAGTGGTGCCTATTTTTTAGTGCAGTGATTTTAAGACATTAGTTTCTTGAAATATATTCTTTGCTATTAAAAAAAAAAAAATATATATATATATATATATATAGTCACTGGGGATGTGGCTTACTGGTAGACTGTTTGCCTAGTATGTATGAGGCCTCGGATTTGCTCCCCAGCCTGGTGAGAGTGCGTGTGCATGGAGTGAGTGGTTGCATGTGTGCATATGCATATCTGAGAGCCAACATAGCTTTAAAGAGGAACATTTTTTGTGAATAAGTTTTCATTGTACACTTCATTAGAAGAGACTTCTGATGTGAGTCATTTCATACAGTTGCTTATTCAGAACTTTATATACTTTCTGTTGTTTTTGAATATAGATATTCACCAGCTGCTGGCTGGCTTAAAACTGGCATCGTAGCAGAAGAGCTGCTACACACAAAGTCCTGTGTGCGTGTGTGGCAGTTCTTCAAAAAATTAAACATAGAGTTGCCATATGGCCCAACAGTTCTACCCCTATGTGTATATTCAAGAGACATGAAAACGTATGTCCACACCAAAATTTATCATTCGTAGTAGCCAAAAAGTGGAAGGAATCCAAGTACCCATCAGCTAATGAAAGGATAATTGAAATGTATCTCCATGCAGTGGAATAAATGATAATGAAGTATTGCTTTAACTTGAGTAGACCCTGAAAATTTCAGAGAGTGTTTATTGAACCTAGTGAGTACCAGGTGTTGTTGTAGGTATCAGGGACTCCACCCTGAACAAGCTGAACTCCCCATCTTCTCTTGCCACAGCCTTTTCTCCTGAATTTCCTGTTTTAGTGAAGTGATGCTAGTGCCATTCCAGTTTCCCAGGTCAGGAGCCTAGGACACATTTGTATAGTCAGTCACTAAATCACTTCAAGTCTGCTTTTAGCCTGTAGTCTGTCTGTCTTCTTTCCCTCTTACCAGTGCTGGTTCTGTAATCCAGCCCAGTGATTCTTAGTTATAGTAGTTAATATTAGTAAAATATGGTACTTTGCAAATGGCTTACCTTAAAAATAAAAACAAAAACTAGAAGGGTAATCCTATAAATGTGACATTCACTGGCTTGCAGTCCATTATACTTTTAGGAGTAGAAGAGAAAGCAGTAGCATGACAGTGTAGCAGGAATTAGCACTCTCAGGGCACCTATAGAAGTACCTTGTGAATGTGAACTTCATTTTGCATATCCTCAGTAAAAGCGGAGACCCTCTGAGTTGGATTACTCTAGTCATGTTATTTTGTTTGTTTTTTTCTTTAGTAATTTTTTTTTTTAAAAAAAAGAAAAACTCCATGTTATTCTAGTTTCACCTCTCACTAAACCGTTCTTGTCAAAGATCTCTTTCTGGGGCTGGGGATTTAGCTCAGTGGTTTTGCTGCCTGCTGCGCAGCGCAAGGACCCGAGCTTGATCCCCGGTACCAAAAAAATAAAATAAAATAAAAGCAGTAGATTTAAAAAAAAAAAAAAGATCTCTTTCTGACGTCCACATCTGATCATGGTATTTTCCCAGTTAGATTTTTCCAGTGAAATCTGTATTGCAGATAAGAGAAGCTGAACTCCTCTGTATCGTGTGCTAGCTTATTAATAATTTTGCTTCTATCTCTGTAGCTTCATCTCCAATAAGGCAAACTCTATGCTTTCATCTTTTGCATGTACTTTTTTATTTAATCAGGAATGATAAGTCAGAGAGGCAAACTCCTTTTTCCAGTCTTACCCACATCGCAGCTATATGTAGCAGACGTAGGCTCCGTTTTCCTTCTCCACTTTTAGCTTAAGAGCTGAGCCTCTTTTACGTTGGAATCTGGTATAAAGTAGATGCTCCATAAGCATTTATTAAACAAATTCAAAATTGATGTCTCCAAAAATTTTAATTTAGCCCAAATATTTATATAATATTTGATAAATTAAAAGATTGAATGAAAAATACCTATGATGCCTATATCTAACGTCTCCTGGAGCTTCAGACCTTAGCCTTTTTATTAACCTTTATGTGTAAATGTAGTTAACAAAACATATCACAATATTTTGTTTAGAAATAGACACATTAAACCTGTACCTTAATTTTTAAATTGTGTACAATTTATTTTTATAGTTTGATTTTATGTATTTTACATTCTTTTTCTAATACAGGTTACTTTCGCAGCAGTAGGTACTGAAAACTTGAATTTAAGGATGAAAAATACCAGAATTTTTTTCTAGTACTGCTGTTTTGCTGCACAGTTTTAGACTAATTACTCCACATCTGTATTTATGTAATATTAGTAAATGCAAGTGTTTGGAAATTTAGAAATCCTGAGGTGTGAGGATCTGCATAAGATTTAAGACTGATTCCAACAATTACCAGCTGCATTCTAGCGGCACTGGAGACAGAATCCAGGATCTTCCCAGTGAGCCACATCCCCACCTCACCCCTTTTTTAAAATTTTGAGACAGACTCTCACTAAGTCTCTAAATGGCTCAGGCTTGTGATCCCCCACCTCAGCCTCCCAGAGTGCTAAGAATACAGTAGTGTGCCACCATGCCCAGTGCTTTTTAGACATTTTTATTTGGGTTTCTTTGATTCTAGGACCACCAGTTTGACTAAAGAAAAATTTTTTTATCTTTAGATGACTAGGTTAAAAATAGTTTTGTTTTCTGAGGTTATTTGTTAATACTATCAAGGTATTACATAGCATATCACATGACCATGGAGGGTACTCATGAAAAGTGCCTTTGTCAGACAGACACTCTATTTTTTGGGGAATTCCTCTTTCAAGTCTGGATTTGGTTCTAAATTATCACTCCCTTTTACCATAGAGGAGGAGAGAAATGTTGGAAAGTGAAAAAGAATGAGAGGTTTAGAGCCAGAAAGATTTGGGTACATGTCTTAAATATGTGACCTACTGTCTACAGTATTTTGGGGGGAAAATTAATTTCTTTGAGCTTCACTTTTCTTGGATCTACTCTTAACACTGTTAGAATGGCAGTGAAATTTCAACATGAGTTTTGGAGGAGACGTTCAAATGATAGCAGTTGCACTTTAAGCCAGTGGCGTGTACTCTGTTTTATATCCTGGAGGGAGTTGCCACTGCATATTTTTAGTTAATTGTGCATCATCTTTGTGCAACTTACTTCTCCCTATATATTACAGATTGCCTTCACAATTGAGGTTTACTAATTAAATATTGATAAACAAAACTACTTCCTTTTTTAAAAAGCTTTTTTGGTCTGTGCACCACACTCTTAATGTTCTTTCTACCTCTGTGCCCAGAGGTCCCTCTTGAATATTGATATTGATGTGCTTTCTTCTTGGTCCTTTGCACATTTTTATCAGTACTTAGGGAGTGCCAGGTGAATATTTGTTGAGCAAATGGATTGTTTCTATATTGACAATTTCTCAAGGGACTTGACTATAAATGGACCTCATTAATTGAAGAGATTGCAGATTACACCCGATTGTGCATTTCACAAAGTGTGTTTTAGTGTGTCTGGGCCATGGTTCTCCTAATCTACCCTACCTACTACATACTACATACATGTAGTGAAAAAAATCCAAATTCATCACGTCTCCCTATGAGATTCAGTTAACTGTAAGTTCTCTGTATTTTAAAAGTAATTAGAAAAGGTAATGTTAAAGTTCTTGCTTTTTCCAAAATTTTTGCACTTATTGAACTATTTACAGAAATCCCTTAGCAGCATGGCTGTCCATCCTCTATAAAATAATAATTATCTTACTTGGAGTAACACTTAAGTTGTAAGTGCACTTTGAAGTACATATTCTGAAGTTTAGGATGAGAAAAAGAGAGAGAATATTGAATGAGACTGTTTTATGCCACAGTGATCTGTGTGCTTGCCTACCTTATATATTTTCATTTCTGAACAACTCTGAAAAACAGCCCTTTGTCAGGAGAAGGCCAAGGATAAGGGAAGTTGAAAGTATTGAACACTACAAATCATACAGCTTCTAGAGTTTGGAATCAAGGTTTGTTCGGTCAGACTTTATAGCTCTCGAGTCCATTCCATAAATATATTAATGACTATAGAAACAATTTCTGTAAGTTCTTGAATTCAGTAACTGAGTTGTGTTAACAGTTGTGTATGTCATTTCATCTGTAGGCAGTTATTTGGCAGAAAACTAGAGTATCTGACCACAAGACGGCTCTCATGTTAGTTCTGGGGACCGCTATTATGGGCAACTTGGAGTCTTTTCAGTACCACTCTGAAGAATCTCAGGTACGCACAAAAATGTTCTTTCATAATTTTGACTTGGTAATGACGTGGTTAAAATATTTCTCTTTTGGGGAGTTAGAATAAGAGGTTTTTCTTGTGACTTTTTTAATCAAAATATGTATATAAAGTAGGTAGGAAAGAAAATACATATAAAACTAACCTCTTTCCCCAGCTCTGCTTTTATCTTTCTTTTTGCTTAAATTGATTTTTAAAAAATAATTTTCAATTTAGAGTCTTACTTCCTTTAGACTGTAAAATTGTTGAGCTTGCTTATCTTTTCTTTCCCTTTCCCATTATATATACACACTCAAACTTTCTTCGCTCAGTCTATCAGCTTTAGTGCTGACTCCCTATAATGCTAGATGATACTTCCCCTCACTTACTTGCTCTTTCTTCTTTTCAATTTTGTCCGTAAGACATTCTTATTATCAAGCTGAATAGCATATTTTCATATGTAATTTTGTTGTTGCTGTTGTTTGCAGTACTTTAGGAGTGAACCCAAGGCCTCATGTTCTACCATTGAGCCATACTTCTGGTCCTGTAAACATTTTTGCTTTGCTTTATTTTGTTTTGTTTTGTTTTGAGACAGAGCTATGTATTTCAGTCTGGCTTTGAACTCACTAAGTAGTCCAGGCTGGCCTTGAACTCATGGCGATCCTCCTGCCTCAATCCCCTTTCCCCCCAAGTGCTAGAATTAACAGGTGTGCACCACTATTCCCGGCCCTGTAACCATTTAAGTCTTTCATCTTTTGTCTGAATATTGATTTCCAAAGGTTGAACATTTATATGGAGTATAAATTATTATGACTGTACGTGGTTTTCATTGAAAAACCTACTGTTGTGTTGGGATTACACTTTTCACAGGATCCAGTATTATGTCTCTTATGCCATACAAATGAAAATATTCCTATTGTCTCGATTAAATAAAATTTTTCTTTCTTGTATTACCATCAGTTGCCAAAATTTATCAGTTTTTCTTTGCTTTACATGTGAACTACCTCATAGAAGTTTTTAGTTTTTCTGAGATTTCTGAAAGTTTTTAAGTGAAATTTTCCTCAGCAAATCAGTAAAAAATTCTTTTGATCATAGAATAGTTTGTAATCCATTCCATTCCCTCTTTTTAAAGTCGTTGATCTTAGAACCCACTTATCTCTTATATGGATTGATTGTATTTTAAGGTTCTCATCCTGAGATATATTTAAATCAGAACACTGATTTGTTCCATTAATTCTTATATCATAAGTGTTTGTTGATACTCATTCTCAATGTTTTGAAGGTACAACTTTAAATATCTTCCACAGAAAGGGGACACAAGAGATATACTTTGCACTTTTGATGTTGATGTTGTTGTAGACACAGAATTATAGATTAATTGAAGAGTTTTTCCGGGCCAGGGATTTAGCTCAGTGGTTCCACCGCATGCCTCACAAGCACAAGGACCCAAGTTTGATCCCCGGTACCAAAAAAAAAAAGAAAAAGAAAAAGAAAATACAAAATAGTTTTTCCTTAGAACATTGAAGACATTGAGTATCTCTTTGATCATCTGTTGTTGACTCGAAGATTAATACATAGTAGTTCTTTCTAGATAATTTTTTTCTCTTTGAAAATTCTTTAGATCTTTCCTTCATGTTTGTTCTTAGATTTTATAAAAAATTGTCTAGATCTGTGACTTGTTAGGTCATCATTGTGCTCAGCAATTATGTGGCCCTTTTGAATCTGGAGACTCATTTCTTTTTATTCCTGGGTTATGCATTTCCATCCATTAACACCGTTTCTCTCCCTCTCACTCTCCACTGATTAGGACCTTCTCTTTTCTCAAGTTTTGCATCTTTTCTTTTTTCTGTAAGTTTTGGGAGATCTCACTGACTGTACCCTTTAATTCTCTTAGAATAAACAATTGAATTGTTTGCTTTGAAAGTTATGTTTAATATCACAGGGCTTATTTATTTATTTATTTGTTTGTTTGTTTGGTACCGGGGATCAAACTTGGGTCCTGCACTTGCGCAGCAGGCCCCAAAACCACTGAGCTAAATCCCCGACCCCCAGTTTTTATTTTTTTATAACTTCTTATGAATATAAAATCTTAACTCTTTCTAAAGATACTGTTTTTGTTTTTAAAGTATTTCTTCTTTAAATAATCTTTTTCTTAGGTTTTGTTCTGCTAACCTAAAGTCTTTTTTGCAAAGTGTCTGATTCTCTGTCTTGCCCCATGAATAGAAAATAGGAAATCTAACTGGGCTGTCCTTCAGTGTTGTGTAATCAAGATCATCACCTCGTTCCTAGATTCTGGGAGAGTCCCAGTTGCCCTAAGGGGGTGAGGGCCTAAGGTTTAATCTGCATACCATATCCTTGCTGCTCGGGTTCTTAAGAAACCGATTATATCTGTCTCCCTGCATCCATCTTCTTCTTTTCTGTTTTTCCTTCCTTTCTTTCCTTCTAGTACAAAGTTACATGAATTGGAGTCAAGACATATTGTCATTCAGTTTTATTAGAGAAGAGGCCTTTTGTTTGGTTGGCTGCTAACTTTAAGCCTGTAGGATCTCTGGAATTCTGTTGCTTGTTGTAGCTGACTCAGGATGCTAAGGGTACATCTAAATTCCCTCTGGGTTCCCTGTAGCTTCATAGGACTCTGTTGCCTATGTGTCCTCATGCTCACGATGCACTGGCTGTCCTAATTTGTTCTACAGACTAGTAGTGTTGGCATCAAATGGAAGCGTATTAGAAAAAAAAAAAGTCTCATCTACTGAATCAGAACCTGCATCTTTACAAGGTCCTTAGGTGCACCATGCAGGAATGGAAAGCAGTGATCTAGACCCTGGTAAGCTATAATTCTGTGCGTGGGTGGAACTATTGCAGGAGTCAGTCCTGCAATTGAGAATTATTTTCCCAGTCCATTTTGAGATAAGTTTTCAGATCTGATCTTGCCCATTTATTTTTAAATTTTCTTTTGAAATAGGATCACTTAAAGATAGCTTTATGGTAATCTGTCAGACATCAGAATTATTGCTATACCTTCATGTGTTATTTTTGCATGGAGGAATGCAAAGAATTTGGAAAGCGTGTGCTGGTGTTCCATTTACATGGTACTCAAGGGTTGGAGTCTGGTGAAACTGATCATATCAGTCCATCCCTCTTCTGTCCTTGCACTGTGTGTCTAAACAGGTGTTATGTTTGTGTTGCCACCAGCCACCCATCACCACTCCATGCTCTTTATTTTCATGTTCTTCTTTTCTCTTATATTGCTTGTGTAGTTAGAGGAGACTTGTCCTGCATCAGAGTTTCTTTGAATCACTTCTTGTCCCTGGCTGAAAGCAATCCTGAGTTGATTTTCAGCTCCCATTACATGTCTGTAAGTTGTGAAACTTGTCCACCAGGGCCTGCTTACTGCACTGGGATGACAGATCCATTGGCTCATGGGAACTGTGGGTGTAGAGCATCTTTGTATGTCTCTTCCCTTAATGCGAGAGTCCATTTTTTAATCTGTAGGGCCCTCATATGGGAGGAACAACCTTATTGTGGATGATAGTCTCAACTGAGCCACTACTGTAGAAGTTTGGTTAGGTATTTTTCAGGTGTGGCTTTTTGACCTGATGGAGCTGCTTATGACATTTCTGCATTACTCCGTGCTAACTTCTGCATGAATTCCTTGGTGCTGCCTAATTTTTAACCCCTAAACCATATTATCTGTTTTTAGGATTTAGAATTATTTTCATATTCTTCTTTCTAAACTTGATTTGTAGCTACTCATTTTAATTTGTTTACAGTCATACCTTTTTACTCCACTGCTCTAAAACTTGTCAAATTTGGTATTTTGATGTGAAAATTTTGTCCCAGTCATTTCTTTGGTACTTGATGTGCAGGAAAACTTGTTGAAGTCAGTGGCCTCATGACTTGTTATCCTTTCCAGCCAAAGCAGTTTGTTGGGTACTCATTGTGCCTTCCAGAACCAATTAACAATAAGTACCAAGGTATCACTGTACTAAGTTCAAAGTCCTTTTCATATTGCTCTGTCATTTCTGTTTTCCTGAGGGAAAATCCTCTTATTCTCTGCTATTTTATATGCTTTGAAATTTTAATTTTTGAAATTATTTTGAATGCAGGTTTGCTTTTGTTGTTTTGTTTCCTCTCCTCACTTACCTCCCCCATTCCATAGTTTCTGGCAGATACTCCCCTCTCCACTCTGATTCAAAACCAGGTGCTATGTTAGCAGTTGATGCCTCAGCCTGCCAAGATTTTAGACTTCTTTTCCTAGCCAACTTGGCTTAGCCTTGTTCTTGGTTTTGGAGCTGTCTCTGTTCTTTCCTGTGACCCTGGCAAGCAGCTCCAGACAGTGGTCATGCAGCATTTTAAAGTTTGTTTGTTTTTTTCCGGAGGTGGTGGTATATGAGCTCTAGTTCAAACAGAAAGACTAATTTCAGTCCCCTGCCTTGTACAGTGTTCTGTCCTCACCTTCTTGCCAGAATTTAATTTCCAAATGGCATACCTTGTGTCTGATAGTACAGCATGTAGGACTTTTACCTTTAACCATCACTCCCTGTTACATGTTTTGCATTCATAAATCATTATTTGTCTTGCTTTTATGT
The DNA here is from genome assembly GCF_053883595.1 of Heterocephalus glaber. Classification (NCBI taxonomy): domain Eukaryota; kingdom Metazoa; phylum Chordata; class Mammalia; order Rodentia; family Bathyergidae; genus Heterocephalus; species Heterocephalus glaber. The sequence goes on along the minus strand of NW_028258468.1, from coordinate 74,069 downwards.
GGCTGGGTCTTTTTAAATTACTTTAGAAATTGATTTTGTCACTGCTGTGTAGTTTGTGCTTGGGGGAGAAGGGAATTTTCACATGAACTTGTTTCACTCTTCTAACCAGAGTACTTAAGGTATTTAGAAATGTAACTCCATGTTTGTTATGATGGATTTTATGGCTAAAAGGGGAGAAAGATTCGTGTTAGGTGACCCATAAAGGTTATATCAACATGATGAGTGGAGAAGAGGATGTGGGCTTTATAGACTCTGTAAATGGCAGGACTCTCATAGTAAAGGAATACAGGAGAATCTGGTTGGACAGCAGGGCAGAAGTGGGGTGACATATTATGAAGCTTTGAGCTTGAGACTATTTTTCTGACAGTTGCAGTTAGTAAGCATTTGGGAGTGAGAGAAATAGAAACTATAGTATCTATATCTTAGCATCATTTTATATGGTTAGTTGTTGAAACTATAGTTGTGAAAAAAATTATAGTAATTGGAGTGCAAGAAAAAAGAGTCTAATGATGGCATTCAGAGGGACCATTATCATTTATAGGGCTACTGAAAGAAGAGAAAACGAGGAAGTGTCGTAGAGGAAGCAGAAAGACCCGTGCAGATCCGTGCAGTGGGGTGCTTCCAAAAGGGGAGCCGCCCGTAATGGCAGGGCCTTCAGGGGGGCAAATAAAATGACTGCAGCTGGTCATTAAGGCAGAAGCCAACTTAGAAAGAGGGTTGAAGAGGAAGAAAAGAGAGGCTCATAGCTGAGAAGCAACCAGGAGAGTAGAATTTGTACTTTGCCTTCCATTTCTAAGTTGAGGCCCAGAATCTTGCAAAGGCGGTCTCATTTTTATTTTGTTGCACCAGTTTGGTCTTTTGTATTTTATTTCTAAGAACTGTTTCATTTTGCATTCTATATAACTTAATATAGCTGGTTAAGATTACCATAAATCATTGTAGAGTAATGTACAGCATAACATGCAGTAATTATAAGGTAGAGGGAAAGGAAGCCACTAACAACTATCTATTTTTTCATTTTCTTCTTTATTCTTACCCTTTCAGACCAGAGGGCAGATTTTTTTTTTTAAATCACACAACCAGTAAATGTTTCAGACCTTAAATAGTCTTTCCCTGATGCCCAGTAGGTGTTTTAAGAAGAGTCTCATGTTACCTGGTAAATTATACAGCCATTTATAAAGGCTGTGAAGTTTTGCAGTTAATTAAGTGGTATCATTTTGTAATGGATTATCCAGATTTATTAATTTATTTTTTCTAATTGGCACAATTTGGCATCCTGACAATAATGCACTTAGTGTTCTAAAACTGGTAATGCACCTCCTTCAACACGTATTTCCAAGGGGAGGGACACCCTTAGACAGAGGTGATAGCCTACAGGCTTGTATTGGTAAGGAGTTTCATGGTTTCTGCTCAACTAAAAATAGCATGCCTACTGACATCCTTGCTTTCTTTAACCTAAGTTACAATTTTACTATTGGTGTTTCTCAGCAGATTAATAATACATCGCATTCTAGTTGTTTCAGATAAGAGATTATAGGCCTGTATTTTAATTGACCAAAGTCACATAAGCTAGTAGTGGAGCTAGGATTCAAACCCTAGCAGTCTAGCTCTAGTCTGTACTTTTAACATTCTCTATAGTGTCTTTAGCTGTGTTAATTAGCTAAGGGTAAAAGGAACATGTTCTCTGCCTCACACCCCTTAAATCTCTCTCTTTCTCTGGTTATCTTTTCATGTATCCTTTCTTGTATCCTTTTCCTTGTATCCTTTTTCCTCCTCCTTCATATATTTGTAGCATAAGAATAACTTGTAAATAATTAGTAACATTTTTGTAGAAAATATCTTTAAGCAAAACTGAAGGAAGATAAAGTGCAATGGGTTGGTTCCCCAAGGAAGTTAATTCAAAGAATAAAAGACATTTTTTTAAAAAATTCTGAAATGCAGCCTCAGTAAGATTAGCATTGTGGTATACTCAAAGATATACAGCAACTTCTTCATGGTTAAGAGAAAAGGACAGACATCCAGAAAGAAAGCATAGAGTGCAAAAAAGAAACTAAAAAGAAGGTAAAGCTGAGTAGAGAGCAGGTGCAGTTTGTCCTATGACTGTTAAATAATTAAAAGTATGACTGAAGATTTTATAAATGTTCATTTTTCCTTAGAGTTATAAACACCAGTTTAGTATGCTGCAGGATTTTCTTCAAGGTTAATTCTTCAGATATGACATATATAGCTCTTTAGATCTTAAGTTGAAAATCTATTTTTTTTAACCTTTTAATGTATTTGTATAGGGCTAGACCATTGGATGTGGATATTGGATACTCTATGACTGTTTATTATAATTGCAGATTTATCTAAGTGGATTCCTTCCAAAGCTTGATGCAGACCACTCTTCCACAAGTCTTTCAACTCCAGAGAGGAGTTTCATCTTTATAAATAGTCGACCTGTCCATCAGAAAGATATATTAAAGGTAATCACTTTTAGAAAAAAGTATCACTTTGGTCAGAAATTTAAAACCAGCTCTGACATTCGTTAGAGTGTTACAAGAATGACTACTAGAATTTGCTCTAAAATAAGGAAAAGAAGGCAATAAACAGATAATCACTTATTAAGCATTGTACTGGGTATTATTTACATACTATGTTTTGTTTTCTCTGTACAACAGCGCTGATGCATAATTATCCCCATTTGTACTGAGGAAACAAATGTTAAATGACTTACTTAAGGAAAGTAGCCAGAAAGTAGCAGTTTTGATTTGAACTCTAGGCCTTCAAAACTTCTATGTCACTATGATTTTTAGCCTTGAAGCCAGCTGCGCTGGATGCCTGTGTTTCTTAGGATGCTTGTGCGCTGTGTGGGTTCGGGGCCTCCACAGGACTGTCACGACTGCTTACGTGCTGGTTTTCCCACTGGTTGGTTCCAACTGCTCAGTGTTTCAGTTGGATCTGCTCCTTTAGATGGTATTTTAAGGTTGGCAGTACTGTATTTAAATGGTACTTTTGTGTTTTATTCACTACGTATATTTCTAGTTAATCCGACATTATTACAGTCTGAAGTGCCTAAAGGAATCTACTCGTTTGTATCCCATCTTTTTTCTGAAAATTGATGTACCTGCAACTGATGTGGATGTAAATCTAACAGCAGATAAAAGTCAAGTATTATTACAGAATAAGGTAATGTTTTCCAGATAATTTTTGTATTAATTTATGCTATATAAATGTATGCAGGCTGTTTTTATATAAAAGACTTGTTTATTTATAGTTTTCTTTTTTATTCATTTTAATTTTATCTGTTAATTTGTATTTTTTAGGAATCTGTTTTAATTACTCTTGAAAATCTGATGACAACTTGTTATGGACCACTACCTAGTACAAATTGTTATGAAAATAATAAAACAGATGTTTCCTCAACTGACATGGTTGTTAGTAAAACAGCAGAAACAGATGTGCTTTTTAATAAAATGGAATCATCTGGAAATAATTACCCAAATGTTGATACTTCAGTCATTCCTTTCCAAAGTGATGTACATAATGATGACTCAAGAAGAAACACTAATAATTATTCAAATCAGCAGACAAGTATTGATGAACATTGTGATGATGATTTTAGTAGTAAAAATTCTGATATTAATAAGGACACTAGAAATACATTTCAGAAAAGCCCAGTGAATAACTTACCATCAGAGGATGCCCAGAGTGCTGGTAATGAAATTGGTTTTTTAGGTTCTGTTAAGGATGCCCAAGTAGAAAATGGTGGTAAAAGCCATATAGATAAAAAGGGGGGAAATGAAGCAACAGTTCTTGAGAAGTCCTTAGAAATTTGTGCAGATGACTGGAGCAAGGGAAGTGCCCTTAAGAATTCAACAGGAGAGAATATTGAACCTGTGAAAATTTTAGTGCCTCAGGAAAGTTTAGCACATAAAGTGAGCAAGAATAATCATTCAAACCTTGAACAAGAAAATCTCAGAGACGGCCCCTGTAACAAAAAGTCAAATGTGATAGATAACAAATCTGGACAGCTGACAGCCTATGATTTAATTAGCAATCGAGTAATCAAGAAACCCATGTCTGCGAGTGCCCTTTTTATTCAAGAACATCGTGCTCAGTTTCTCATAGAAAATCCTAAGACTAATTTCGAGGATGCAACAGTACAAATTGAAGAAATGTGGAAGACATTGAGTGAAGAGGAAAAACTCAAGTAAGTTTCCAGAGCTTGCATGTGACCTGACTGCTCAGCTCTTTCCATTCTATATGACTCACTGGTTTTTAAAAAGTTTTTTTTTTTTTTAACTTCTTATTTATAGAAAACCAGAATGGAAAATGCCTCTTGGCTTGGCTAGAGTGTATTTTTTGGTATCACTTTTTTTTAAATTTAGGGTCTTTGGGGGGATTATTTTTTGTTTTAAAATGGATTGTTTTCTTTGTACAAGTCTCAACTGCTTTCTGATTTGTTAAATTTGCTGTTAAAGGTTTCTATTATCCTCATTTTGAAACCACCATTTTCTTTTTTAAAAAATTTAACTTCTGTGGCAGGACTTTTTTAAAAAAAGTTTTGTACTAGAGTTAAAACAATGACATTTTTAATTTCTTAACTATGCTTTTTAAAAAATTAGTCTCTAAAATGTATAACACAATACAAAGAATTGTATTATTCTGGGATCATTTTAGTGCTATTAATACTATTTCTTCTAAGTATAATTCAAGTTTTGCCTCTATAATGTATTTTTTTTTATTGGTGCTTTATAACCTATACTGGGTGTTTTGGGGATGTAAATAGGTGGTGGCTTTATGCCTGATTTAAATATTACTCGCATATTTAGATCAGATGATCTAAATAAATGTTCCAAAATACTAATGGTGTTTCTGATTGGCTTAGAACACTAAATACAAACATAAACAATTATCTCTTGAGTGATCTAGCAGGAAAAAAAGTAGACTTATACCTCCAGTCATCTGTTGCCAAAAGTGTCTCAGTACTATGTAAAATATCTGAAAAAAAAAAACTTTCTAAATGTAATCTGTCACCTAGAGTTATATTTGGTAATAAACTATATGAGTATTAATGGGTTTTCTTTTTTTCCATTAGCTCATTCAGCATTATAAAGACAATATCAGATTAAAAATAATAAAGAGCACTGTTAACACCAATATGGAAAGCTTCCATAAATTAACTTTTTTCTTTGGCCTCTTTTAAAAATTTTCTTGTAAGGGGAGATGGAGGCTGTGTTTTGTTCTCTTTCAAACAGTACAGTGAACTTGTCACCCCATTTTCTTAGATGTCATCTCATGAGCAGTTCTGCTTCATGCATACCTTTACTCATTTTACCTCTCTACTCCCTTTGATTTCTGAAGCAGATTCTAAAAATAATGTCACCTATTTTAGAAGTGTTTTAGTGTATATCTCTAAAAGGTAAGAGATTTGTGTTTTAAACAACAGAGTAATACAATTAGCCTTTTTTTTAAAGCATGGAATTCGGGGGGGGGGGGGTTGGTACCGGGGATCGAACTCAGGTCCTTGCACTTGCGGGGCAGGCATCGGAACCACTGAGCTAAATCCCCAGCCCCAAAGCATGGAATTCTTAATACATTAAACTATTGATGTTTAGATTTCTAATTATTTCATAAATGCTAGATTTTTAGAAGTTTATATTGAAATCATCATGCAAATAAAGTTTCATAGTTATGTTTGTCTTTAGTTTTACCTAATTACAGTTATTGAGTGTGTTAAAGATAAGTGGATTAGGTCTGGGAGTGGTGGTGCACATCGCAATCCCAGCTGCATCCTGCTGAGGCAGGAGGCTGGCAAGTTTGAGATCCTGTCTCAAGAAATAAAGTGGGCTGGGGATGTAGCTCAGTGGTAGAGCACTTGTAAATATAGCATGTGCAAGGCCCAGGGTTCAGTCTCCAGTACCAAAAAAGGGGGGATGCTAAGTGGATTTCATTGAAACGTGGCATGGTACCCCATAAATATATGTATCAGGAGGAAAAAGATGAGTAGGCTTAACTTTTAAGTACAGTACCCATTAAAGTTGAATTGCATCGCCTAGAGAGAGGTGACAGATTGAGGATTGTCTGAGAATAGAAACAAACCATGGATGTGTCCAGTTCTCGTGGAAGTAGGAACAGTACCTAACAGCTTAAGATGGAACTGTGCCTCCATTTGTTCTTTCAACAGCAAGTAGTACTACAGTTGTCTTTTGGGGGCTGTGTTGTTTCTCCTTGTGGGTCCCAGGTGTCAGATTACTAGGATTATGGTTCATAGTCCTCATCTAGTAATTGTTTATGATCAGGTAGTATGTAGAACCACCCCCATTTTTTTCTATCTCATATTGCCATCAGGTAGACAAATGGAACAGCAGGGCTTAGAAACTACACATAGCTTCTAACAAGGGTCATTCTTTGTTAACTTTTGATAAAAATGTTGTCAATCTCATGGATTGTTATGATGATGGAATCATGTATTGATAAGACACAAGATCAAAGACAGACCCAGAAAATAATTGATTAATATGTGAATATTATCAGTTTTTAATTTGTGAAAGGGAATTTCACTGTTGTGAATGACATTTTTCACTTACTGAGTCAAGATTCAATTTAATTTGGACTCCAGAAATAGAAATTTGTCATGAAAATGTAAGTATCTTGGAAGCAGAAGTGTAGTTGTATGTCACACAATGCTGTTTTACAGTCTTTCAGAGCCAATCAGTGATGGCGAACCTACAGTACATGTGCTGCAGATGGCTGTTTGAAAACTCTGAAAGGTTCGGAGCTTTTAAATGAGACCATCACAGGCCTACGGTCCATGGGCTGTGGTCAGCTGAGTCCAAAATCATAAATGAGAGACTAGAACAAAACAGATATCTCACCCAAGAATGACATTATTACCACTTGACTTTTGGACTTTATCTTGGAATTCTTACTATGATCCTAAATTCTGCAAGGAATATAAAGCATCTAAGAGTAGACTCCTCTTCTACAGTTCATTCCATCTTTCCTTTATTCCTGTTCTTCCTCTTTTCCATTCTTTCTCTTCTTTCCTTCCTCCTCTCCATTCTCTTTCTTCAAGTAGGAAATATTAAAGATTTTGTGTGTGTAAGGCCCTGAGTACTCCAGCTCCTCACTTTAGTTATAAAGAAAACATACTTTCCTTATGCATAAGTGGTGCATTTTACTGAGGAAGACATATTTAAGCAACTAGTAATCATAGAATGAAGTGACTTTTAAGGTAAGGAAAACATACAGTTATTAAAACACTTAGCATTTGGGCTTAATTTCATCTATGGGACCAGAAGTTTTTTCCCAGAGTAGAAACTAACAGAGGTTTTAAGGACTCGTCAGACTGGGAGGAATGTAGTGTTATTGGGGAGCTGAAAACTGCATGAAAGTGTATGGTAAGAAAAAAAGATGAAGAAGGCAGGAACCAGAGCATAGGAACCTAAGAACTAGAATCGGGGTTTTCCAGCTGTGAACCTTTGGCTAAGAGCTTAGGACAGACTAGAATGGGAGATGCTTGTAGTTTTTGTTTTTTTAAGGATTTTTTTGTACCCTCGTTTTCTTAACCTTTTTCTCCATTGAATTACGATCCCTGTTTGAGCCTGTAACCTGCCACTGAGGTCTCAAGTCGTTTGCTGTTAACTTGGGCGTTCATTTGCAGTAGCTGTAAATATATTTCTTCTTAAAATAACTCAAAGTACTGCAGTTGCAGTACTATTGAAAATGGGAGATTAACTACAATTAAATGTAATCTCGGGGACATTATTTGATTTGATTACTGATCAAATCAGGATATTTTCCTTTCAAGTTGCTGAATCTCGTAATGAGATTGCTACAAAGGTGGCAGCTGATTTACTTGACATTTACCTAATATTCCTTCAGACTTAGCTTTTTTTTATTTCCCAGGGAACTAATTAAATTGACTTTGAGTAAATCAAAAGATTAGTACCATATGTGAAAATTTGCACACTATAATTAATTACAAATGGTAACCTTTGTCTTGAACTCATTTTCCACCACAAAGGAAAATTACTGAATTTTGAATGTCAAAGAGCTAAAAATACTTATTTGTAATGCCCATTGAAAATCATGTGTTTTATATAAGTAATCCGAAACTTGACATTCTAAGGATAAATGAGAGAAAGTAATTTTTAAAAGTGTATTGCATGTTAAGTAAATGAAATGATGAAGCCAGGTCCTAATCAGGTAATATTGCCTCATATTTCTTCACTAAACATGTACAGCACTGAAGGCAAATTATATGGTGTCATGGGCTTTTGATCTCACTTTTAACATTTATTATAGTTTACTCAGTAAGGCCGTTTTTCAACATTTGGGACTATTTTCATGAATTATGAACTGAGAATAGGATAATAGTCTTTTGACGTATTCCTTGAAATTCTTCATATAAATATCTCAACATCTAGTCATTTGAGAAGCAGACATTTGACTTTTCCTTCTGAGAAAACTTTGGACCTATGGAGAGAGTGATAGTAAACGTCACCATTCTTTTTTGGTACTGGGGATTGAACCCGGGGACCTTGTGCTTGCGAGACAGGCAGCGAAACCACTGAGCTAAATCCCCAGCCCCGTAAATGTCACCATTTACTTTGTGCCAAGACCTACTCCAGCTGGCACTTTTTAACTCATTCCTCATAACAAACTATGAAGCACATGCTGACTGTCAATATATTATTCCTTATGAGCATTACTGAGGCATGCAAAAGTCAATTTGCGTAGGTCTACAAGGCTACTAATGGCCGAGCAAGGCCACACTGGCTTTCTCCTCTGGCTTTAACTGGTCTGCTCATAACTGGTATGCTTTAGTGAACACTCAGCAGTAGTTCCCATTCTTGGCGAGCACTGTAATCACCTGGAGACTGTTTTAAAATAGGTCACCCTGCACCTAGGTCTGAGAATTGGTAACTTTGACAACAGGGCCTAGGCAATCAGTTTTTCACAAAAAGCATTGGCACAGCTGCTGTGCTGGACTGTCTTGGGCCCAAGATGTTTCATTTTACTCCTTTTATATTAATATCATTAATTATGACTCGATTTATTTCTGCTTTTAGGTCTGTAAGTTTTTCTTCATATAATTTGAAGTTCTGTTACTAGATACATAAGCCTCTCTGATGGCCACTTTACCTGTGATACTACATCTTGTGCTGAAATTTACTTCATCTTGTATTACAATAGCTTCTCTGACTTTTCTATATATATCTTTTTCTCATTCTTTTAATTTTTTATTTTGTCAAAAAGTATAACTCTTACATGTCTACCATTTTTTTATTTTCTGTTTATCCTATCTCTGTTTTATTTCTTCTATTCTTCCTTTTTTCGAGAGGGGGGAAGTTTAAAGTTAAATACATGTTCATGTCTAATTTTAATTTTGTTCCCTTTTATATACATTTGCTTTGGTGAATACATTATGTGTCCTTAATTTTTCATAAACTAGACTCATAAATGTAAAAAATCTGGCAGGTAAAATTCTACTTATGTCTAGTATCATTCTTTAATACTGCAAATATGCTGGTAGAAACTTTCCTTCTTAATCTAAAATATCAATTTATTCTTTTTGAAGGACATATTTGCTGGATATAATCAAATTTGGATTTTGCTATTTAAAAGATTTCACTGTTATTTATATTTCTGATGATATTCACCCTTTTATCCCCTTTCTCTCTGACTAATACTAGGATTTTATCTTAATATTTGCTTTTCATGAGTTTGATTCTAATGTATCTAGCTGTGGATTTCTTTATATTTATCTGCTTTGGATTTGCTGCTTTTAGATCTCTTAGTTGTTAGATTTTGTCACATCAGCTAATTGTTAGGCCTTATTGGTTCAAATATTGTTTTGTTTTCCAACTTTCTATTTTTCAGTTTAGGACTCCCAATTTTTTTTTTTTTTTTTTGTACCAGGGATTGAACTCGGGACCTTGCGCCTGCGAGGCAAGTGCCGGAACCACTGAGCTAAATCCCCAGCAGGACCCCAATTTTTTAAATCTAGAATTTCCATTTTCATTTCATCTTTTATTTTATTTTATTTTATTTTGTTTTGTTTTTGGTACCAGGGATCGAACTCAGGACCTTATGCTTATGAGGCAGGCTCAGTGCCACTGAGCTAAATCCCCAGCTCATTTCATCTTTTAAAAATAATTTCTTTGTTGATATTTCTTCTATTTAAGCATTTATGAAAAATCTATTCTCTCTCTCTCTCTCTCTCTCTATATATATATATATATATATGTATGTATACTTCCTAGTTACAACATTTGTGGCATCTTAAAATTGGCTTCTACCGGTCACTTTGTTTTTTTGGTACAGGGGATTGAACTCGGGTCCTTGCGCTTTCGAGGCAGGCAGTGGAACCACTGAGCTAAATCCCTGGCCCCCAATCACTTTTTAACTTGACAGTGACTCACATTTTTTTGTTTTATTGCTTCAGTGGTAACTTTTAATTGTGTAACTGGACATTGCGGGAAATGTTTAAAACTCTGGATTCTGCTTTCTTCTGAGAAGTATTAATTTTTGTTCCACCAGATACTTAAATTACACATCACCTTCAGCCTGTGAAGCCTTTGTTTTTCACTTTGTTGGAGAGCGATTGTGAGGGTTTTGCCATTAGTCCTAGGGCAACTTCTTTAATTGTAGGACAGATTTTTTTTTTCACTGTAGGTTATGGCCCTTCTCCAGTTTGAACTGAAAACCGAAGGTGTTTACTGAGCCATAAACCATGTGTGATTCAGACTCCACATTTCGATGCTTCCTCTGCATTGGGCAGCATCAGAAACCTCTCTTCAGCTCACTTAGCCTCCTAATGGCTGTTTTCCTCTTGGCTGTCACACATGGGATTTTCTCTCTCAAGTTGTTCTAGAAGCAAGTAGCTGTAGGTTCTTATGACACAGGCTCCTGACTGAGGCCGGGCCACTTCTCACCCCTTATTCCTAGAAACTGGCCTCTGGGTAATAGCTGTATAAACATAGAAATGTGGACCATGCCAATTTTTGCCCACTCTGGCTGTTCTTCAGAGCTTATTTTAAATAGATGAATTTTATATTTTGTTTACAATTTAGCATAACCATATACAGGAGGACTAGGCCAGTACATGGTTTATTATTGGACCTATAATATCAGTTCTTTGGGTTTTTTAAAAATTTACTTAAAATATTACCATACTTCTGACATGACCTCATTAGTACTGTTTTGTCTTTATTCTTAGATATGAAGAAAAGGCCACTAAAGACTTGGAACGATACAATAGTCAGTTGAAGAAAGCTATTGAACAAGAGTCACAAATACCATTAAAAGATGGCAGAAAAAAGATAAAATCCGCCAGCACCTGGAGTCTGGTACAGAAGCATAAGTTGAAAGCCTCGTTATCTAATCAGCCTAAACTCGACGAGCTTCTTCAGTCCCACACTGAAAAAAAAAGGAGTGAAAATATTAAAATAATACAAGTCCCTTTTTCTATGAAAAACTTGAAAATAAATTTTGAGAAACAAAAGAAATTTGACTTAGAAGAAAAAGATGAGCTCTGCTTGATCCACAATCTCAGGTTTCCTGATGCCTGGCTAATTACATGCAAAACAGAGGTGATGTTACTGAATCCATATAGAGTAGAGGAAGCCTTGCTATTTAAAAGACTTCTTGAGAATCATAAACTTCCTGCAGAGCCACTGGAAAAGCCAATTGTATTAACAGAGAGGTATGGTGAAATAATATAATTTTTAAACTCTAAGAACATGAATTCGCACCAGGGATTCAGCTTAGTGGGTCGGGCGCCTGCCTTGCCAAGCGCAAGGTCCCGAGTTCAATCCTTGGTACCAAAAAAAAAGAACATGAATTCATACCAGATTAGAAATAGAAGGTAAAAGTCTGTTAGTAGAGATACATGATATTTAAAGAAAAATGATATTTAAAGAAATCTTGTAAAAATTGTATTCCTTTTTTTTTTTCCCGGTACTGGCGATCAATCTCAGAACCTTTTGCTTGCCAGGCAGGCTCAGTGCCACTGAGCTACGTCCCTGGCCCTAAAACTTTTATTTCTAATCTTTAGTGGAACTAGTTGCTTGTAATTTTGTAATCTACATAGTTCACTTCTGTATTTAACAAATATCAAGCTTATTTCTCCAGCATCTGTGAAACTTTCCTAGAATAATTTTGAAGTTAGATTGTTATGTCTTTTTAACATTTTTAAAAGTACACTACAATAGAATTATACAGTGAAGTCTTTATGAATAGTTACCAAGCCTTTGCCACATTTTCTCTGTCCTTTTTGTATACACACATATTTTCTCTCCTTTGCTAAAGAAATTAAGAACAACTTCTCCTGTTAACGTCCTTCAGTATATTGCTCTCAAAACTGGCTGTTTTCATAGTTGACCCTAAGTAACTTTTTCATAATTTACACAGCAGTAATTCCTTGGAATTGATCCTCATTGTCTCAAAATTTTAAATTTAATATATATATCCAAGATCCAGTCAATACATTTTGTTATGTATCTTACATTCCTTAATATCACACCTTTGTCTTTTCACACTTACTGAGTTACTTCGTAGAATGTCTTCTTGCCTGTTTGTTTCTACTTCCTTGTGATAGTATTTAACTTTTTCCCTAACTCATGTTGAATTGGAAGTTAGCTCTGTAAAAATGAAAAAACAATACCTGGCCTATTAACATTTTCTTTTATTATACTTGATATTTGTTTCAGTCTGACACAAGTGGATATGATAAAGATAAAATTCTGAAAATTAAAAAGATAGTTCAGAATTTGTTTGCTAGGACACATTATTAGATGTTTCAGAGTCTCCAGGAAGAGAATAGAAATCATTTATACAATGTGTTAAAGCCCTAGTTAAGCATATTCCCATCAGAAGAGGAAAAGAATTGAGCCAGAACCCAGTAAAACATCTGTTAAATTTATATTTTCAAATAAGGCAACAGTAACTATATTAAATAAAATCCACTGTCTTTCATTGTATTTTCTTAACACTGGCTTTTAGGAAATTGTCAAAGGAATAATTAGAAAACAATGCCTTAGGCTGTATTGAAACAGTTAATTAAAAAACCTGGTAGTACTCTTTGTTCCCTCAAAAAGAACTAGGGAGAAACTAACAGAAAAGAAAAAAAAAAAATAGAGCATATCTGAATGTTTAAAGTTGATTGTTTTTCTGAATTGTGTTTGCAGGTTTTCATTTAGATTTTTAAAGTCTTTGTATGGTTGTCCAAATTACAGTTTTTATTTATTTTTACTTTTTTTTGGTGCCGGGGATCGAACCTGGGTCCTTGTGCTTAGGCGTTGGAACCACTGAGCTAAATCCCCGGCCCTAAATTACAGTTTTTAAAAAATATTTTTCAACGTGATATTCTGTTCAAAAAGAAATCTGTTACAAACTTATTATTTAGGGCTTATACTATCCTGAATGTCAGTCTTTCTTAATTGAGCATGGACAGTAACAAACTATACTTCAAAGATTGTCTTCCTTTATCTTAGGACCTAGTGTGGTATCTCCCTCACAGTGCAAGTTTTCCAAAACTGAGTCATGGACTAATTACCCACAATGTTGGCAGGGTAATCATGGATTGGGTTCAGTTTTCTCACCAGAGTTCTAATGGCAATTGTGTAGCTTACCTCTAATAGAGTAATCGAGATGTTTATAAGTTACAGAGTGTTCATCATACTAACAGTCGATGGTGTTTATTGAGCATTTACTACATAACAGAAATTTTGCTGTCTTTTCATGATCCTGTTTTCCTCGCACCTTTATGAAGTTGTTTCTGACTTACACATTTTATAGGAAACTGAAAGAGAAAGTTAAAGTTAAATAACTTAACCTACCCTGACATAGCCAGCAAACAGGGATGCCAAGATTGCAATCCAGATAATTTAATTGTGGAGCATATTATACATTACCACCTGTTCTTAGACTAACTTTCATAATGTTGGTTAGATGAGAGAAGAGCATATCTGTCCTCTTTGTTATAAGCAGAGACGTAACTTCATTTGGTTTTTCTTTCCTCTTTTTTCTCTCTAGTACTGGGAATTGTACCTAGGGCCTTGTGCATGCTAGGCAGTTCTTCTGCTGAGCCACATCTTGAGCCCTTTTTAAAATTTTTGTATTACGATAAATTTTATTTATTTTTATTTTGCATGTTTGTTATACATGTTACATGTACAGAACATGTCAGTTCCTTTTTCATCCCTTTTCCCTTTCTTCCCCTCCCCCCATTTCTTGACCCCTTCCCATTTGAGAAAGCTCTTATCTCCCTACTTCCTATTACCTGTCTTTCATTTTGCTTTCTAATTTATAATTTAGGTTTCTCATATAAGAGAAACCCTTGCTATTTAAGCTTGTTTGTCTGATTTATTTCACATAACATTGTGGTCTCAAGTTGCATCCCTTTTTAAATTTTATATTGAGACAAGACTGACCTTGAGCTTGGATCCTCCTGCCTCAGCGTTTTAAGTGGCTGAAATTACAGGCATGTGCCACCACATCTAGCTTCATTTGCTTTTTCAGCGGATATAGAGATGTAATTAAATAATGTGTCATTCTGCACTGGAACATTAAGCAGGCCCTAGCATACCTAAGACAGTATCTGCCACATGGTAAGACACTCAAATATTCATTGAATGAATGGGCAAAAGGTCACTATTCACTTACTAGCTTCAACAGACATCTTTTACAACTTTCATTTGTGTTATGTTTAGAGAGCCATTTTAAAGTTGTACATTGAGTTTGTAATATTCTAGAAGATAGAAATTATCTTTTACATCTGTTTTTCTTCCTTTCTGTACACTACATTGTATACAGTAGGTCTTTATAAAGTGGTAACAAATATGTAAAAAATTTCTGAAAGGGCTACTTGTACATTTGTATTTTGGTTGATAATATTTTGTAAAATGTCCTTGGATTCACATTTTTAATTCTCATTTCAGTCTGCATATTTAATAACCTAATGAGTCATAATTTCTTTTTCAGTCTTTTTAATGGATCTCATTATTTAGAGATTTTATATAAAATGACCACAGAAGACCAAAGATACGGTGGATCAACTTACCTGTCTGATCCTCGTCTTACAGCAAATGGTTTCAAGATAAAATTGATACCAGGTATGGTAATGTGATTTAATGTTTTCTAACTAAAATAAGTGTGTTCCAATAGTTACATTTGGGTTTCATAATTTTCAGGTATCATGGTATATTTTCTTCTCACTAAAAGTCATTGCTAGTTTTGTAAAGCCAGACTAATTTTAAAGATCAACTCTGCTTGAAGCAAGCAAGTTTGGCACCTCTTTCAATCTTAATAAATTGCATTTGCATTTTCCTAACTGATCAACTAGTTAATTTCACTGTAATTTTTGTCACTGTTTGATATAATATGCAGACTTCTTTTAGATTATAAAAAATAGTTTTTGAGGTAGTGTCTCACTATGTAGCCCAAGCTGGCCTTGAAATCGTGACCTGCCTGCCTCGGCCTCCTGAGTGGTGGAATTATGGGCATGTGCCACCAGGCCTGGCTATAAAAATACTTCTTTAGATGATGAAACATAAATTTGTAAGCTACTGACATGGCCTAGTAAAAATATCTTCTTTACCTTTTAAAAAATATTTACTTGTTTTGCCAAGTAGTCATCCAGCATAAGCGAGAGTGGGTGGGTGATTGGATTCCATGGCTTTGCTAGAGGACTGACGGCCTCTTTGCTGAATAAGAAAATTCCTTGGGTGGATAGAGTAAATCTGTCGAGGAGAGGGTAGTTTTCCTTGCTGACCCTTCTCTGTTCTTCTGCAGTTTCCATGCTAAACTGTGGCCTTAGCTTCCTAGGCTGGGTTGGTTCTATTCCTTTCTATCCATCTGCTGTCAAGGGGCATAAGGGACCGTGACGAGTGACTCCACTGTCACCTCTCCTGCCCTAAACTTGTCAGACTCAAAAGTGTAGAAGAATTTTTTTCCGGTACCGGGATTCCGACTCAGGACCTTGCGCTTGCAAGGCAGGCGCGATGCCACTGAGTTAAATCTCTGGCCCTGTAGAAGAATTTTTAAAGGAATGTTTTACTAAGAGGCAAAAAGAAAATAAAGACAGTGTACAAAATCATGGAGCTGGGTATATGCAGAAAATGTTTTGATGTTCCACATTTACAGTCCTTTTATGTGGTGTTTGCAGTGTTAAAGATGCTTACCCTCAACTTCCTGCCTCTCTCCTCAGTTCTAGCTGTTTGGACTTGGGTGCAGATCTGTATCTAGATCCCAACTCTGCTGCTGAGGCATAATGTGTCTTGGGCAGAGTCAGTTGACCTCACCATTTGTTCATCATCAGTAATTAATAATTCTTGAATAACCGTTGTGTGTAGAGCACTAGCCTAAGAGATAGTATATTAATTCACTTCATCTCCCTAGTAGCTTGTGGCATAGGTTCTGTAACAGGTGGAAAACACAGGCGTGGCGAAGTCAAGTTCTGTGAAGAGAACACAGTGTAGAATCAGGATTTGAACACCAGCGATATGCCTGCAGAGTCTGGCTCTTAAGCATCTGTAAATTGCTTTCCTATTAAAATTGGGCCATTAACTTCATAAAGTAGTTATGAGCAATACATGAGGTGGACAAATCAATGAGCATAGTACTCAGCTGCGGCAGAGGTGTTCAGATGTTCTCTTGATCCCATCCTGCACCCCCTTTTCTAGAACCTGAGCTGACTGACCTGCAGTCTTGGATGGGTTTTGTTTTGAGAGAGAATCTTGCTATGTTAGCCCAGACTGGCCTCAAACTGTCCTTGTAGCTCTGGGTGGCCTCAAACTCGAGATCCCCGTGCCTCAGCCCCCTAAGTTCTGGGATTACAGGCATGTGCCATCCTGCCTGGCTTGCACTCATTTCTTTTAATACTCTTAGAAGTCTTCCTCAGGGCTGCCGGCATATTTTTAATTTATTTAAAGTATAAACCAAAGTGTGTGTGTGTGAACATACTTTATTCTGTTTTTCTAGCTAGCTATGTGGATTGGTACCACGTGTTTTTTTTAAAAACAGGATAACTTTGTCCTGTCTGTACCAAGAACATATTTATTTTTTTAGCTGCCCGTTAAATTTCTCCCTGATAGATGCTTTTTTTTTTTTTTTTTTGGTATTGGGGATCGAACTCAGGTCCTTGCACTTCCATAGCAAGCCGCGGAACCACTGAGCTAAATCCCCAGCCCCCGATAGATGCTTTTAACTGTTAGCTTGTTGATTGCCAGAGACTCCTACAGTAAATCTCTCTTCCCCACCTGCCCAGTGTGTGATGCAGGGTTGAAGAAAAGCTTAAGACAGAGTTAAAGAGGAAGTGTGAACTGCGACGGCCAATGCTACTTTATCAAAAGGCTCTGGCCCATCTCTTCCACTGATCAGGGTAAAAGGTGAAGTATGTGTAATTACCATGGAAACCAATGCAGGCAAGGCTTTAAAGAGGAGAATCAAAGCATTTTCAAATTAGAAACAAGATAGACAAAATACGTGGTTGTAATTAGAGCATTGTCCTTCTAGTTACGAAGGTACTAACTGTGGGAATGGAATTTGGGTGCAAATTACTCCAACCTCAGCTACATGTGTTATCTTGTATTACCCTCACAGCTTCATAGGCCATTACTCTGGTCTCTGCTCTGGCCATTAGCAGGGAGATCATGTTAACCTGTGCGCTACCTCAGTGCTCATGACATACTTCTGTGAGTCACCTAGCTTCAGTCAGACTCGCTTCTTTTTTGGGGGGTACTGGAGATCGAACTCGGGACCTTATGCTTGCAAGGCAGGCGACCGCACCACTGAACTAAGTTCTCGGCCCCAGACTCGCTTCTTAAAGTAAACCAATGGAGGGATTTATCTCTTACACTGCTTACAGCATGTTTGGGGCATAATCAATATTGCGGGCTCAGACAGTTGATAGTGGTTTTTAAATCATGTTTGAATGTCAGGTGCTTTGTGTGACACGAAAGATGCAAAAATGATTAAATTATCTACAGACTGACTTGATTTGGTTGAAATTAGCTATCTACGGATTATGCTCAGCATTCTTTCCCTTGTCAATAGCAGATCAAAGCCGGACATGGTGGTGTACATCTGTAATCCCAGCACACTGTGAGTCTGAGGGCAGTTTAGCAACTTAAGAAGACCCCGTCTCAAAATAAAAAAAGAGTTGGAGATGTAGCTCAGTGTGAAGGCCATGGATTCAATCTCCAGTACACACACACACAAAATCAAATGAAAGAGTCATGCTTTCTTCTTCCCCCACCCTAGTTGGAAAACTTAAGTTGTGTTTTCTCAAGGACCATGTCTCATTTAGTGAGAATTTTATTTGTAACTGAATCAACAATTTGCCACTTGTCACAAAACATTTTTGGATCTGAATAAAGGAATTTGAAAGAGAAAGGATACATCAGACTTTGAGGGAAAAGATTCTTAATGTGATGATAAAAACTTTGCCTATTGCAGAGAATAGCTTTCTGTTCTGCATCAATAAGAATTCCATATTTTAGAAAGTGAACATTTGTCAAGCCATTTGTTTTCCTTGAAAAATTGGAAAGCATTTCACAGAATTTTGTGAAATTTCTTGAAAGTTTGTTACATAGTTGCAAATGTCATTTACATTTTCCGTATGTGAATTTTGCAAACAAAATACTGCTCAGTTTTCTCATTTGTGGCCAAGTACTTTTTTTTTTAGTTCTTTTATTGGTACATTTTAGGTATACAATACGTTTACATTTATCATTGGGTGCTTGTACCTGTACATGATGTATCTCAGTTCTTATTTATTTTCCCCATTACCTGTGCACCCTTCACCCCCTCTACCCTTCCCTATTTATATAAATTTCTTTTCCATTTTTTTTTCTTTTCTCATAGTTTTTCCTTTTCCTTCTTCCCTTTCCCCTTCCCCTCACATCACCCCTACACCTTTGGAACTTTTCCTGTTTCACATTATCAATTATTCATTTTAATCATTTTAATCCTTATTTACACTTTCAGTTTCTCACACTAGAGAAACTATTCAGTATTTACACATGTGTGTCCTGTTTATTTTACTTAAGAGTATGGCCTCAATATGCATCCATTTAGCTATAAATGTCTCTAGTTTCTCGTTCTTTATGGCTGAGTAGTACTCCATTTTATAAAAAAAAACCCACATCTTCTTTATCCAGTTTCCAGTTGATGGGCACTTGGGTTGTTTCTAAGCTTTCGCTATTACAAACTGTGCCACTATAAACATGGATGCACATATATCGCTGTGGTATGATTCTTTTAATTCTTTTGGGAAGATACCCAACAGGGGAATAGCTGGGTCGAATGGGACCTCTAGTCCTAGTTCTTTGAGATATCTCAACACTGATTTCCATAGTGGTTGCACCAGTCTGCACTCCCACCAACAATGGAGAAGGGTTCCTTTCTCTCCACACCCCTGCCAGCATTTGTTATTGGTTGATTTCTTGATAGCAGCCACTCTTTCTGGGGTGAGGTGGAATCTCAGGGTTGTTTTCATCTGCATCTCTCGAATGACCAGTGATGTTGAACGTTTTTTCATATGTTTATTTGCTGCTTTTACTTCTTTGTCTGAGAAATGTCTGTTCATTTCAGATGCCCATTTTTGAATTGGGTCTTTGAATTTGGGGGGGTCTGATTTTTTTCAGTTCTTTATATATTCTAGATAGTAGTCCTTTGTCTAAGGTACAGTTGCTGAAAATTTTTTCCCACATTGTAGGTTGTCTCTTAGCTCTGTTGGTGGTTTCTCTTGCAGTGCAGAAGCTTTTTAATAAGATGAGATCCCAGTTGTTGATTCTTTGTGCTAGTTCCCGTGCTACTGAGGTTTTGTTCATAATGTCTTTTCCTGTGCCAATGTGTTCAAGAGTTCTACCTGTCTTCCAGCAAGTTTAGTGTTTCTGTTTTAATATTTAGATCTTTAATCCACTTTGATCTTAGTTCAGTGCATGGTGATAAGTACGGGTCTAGTTTTAATCTTTGGCAGGTTGAAATCCAGTTTTTCCAGCACCATTTATTAAATAGGCTAGCTTTCCTCCAATGAGGGTGGTTGGCTCCTTTGTCAAAGATGAGGTGGCTGAGTGTGTCTGGAGTTGTTTCTGCATCTTCTAATCTAGTCCACTGATCCTCGGGTCTGTTTCTTTGCCAGTACCATGCTGTTTTATCACAGTAGCTTTGTAGTATAGTTTCAAGTTGGGGATTGTGGTACCCCCAGCCATGTCTCTGTTGCCTAGAATTGCTTTTGCTCTTCTAGGTCTCTTCTGGTTCCAAATCAATTTTTGGATTGTTTTCTCTAGCTCTGTGAAGTATATTGTTGGAATTTCAATTGGCATTGCATATCCACCAGTAATTCTGGGAAATATATTACAACTTCAGGGCAGATGTAGTTAATAGAATTAGCAATAGTGAAAGACTGATATTTTGGAACATTTTCATATCTGTATAAATATGTAAGAGATGTGAACTAGAATATTTGCTCCTTCCTGTTTGCCTATCTTTTTTTCAAATCCCACTTAAGGACTTTTATTGAGCCCTGCATCATTCTTTAATGCCCAATGACATATTGTCTTACGTTATTCAGTTTCCTAGGAAAAACATTAGAATACTTGCTCTCTTAAGTCAACACCATTATGTCTGCCATCCAGGTCAGGTCAAGGAACAGTTTAGGGATTAGGTCTTTGAAGTCACCAGACCTGAAACTCATCCAGCACCTCACACTGCTTTCCCTCTCCCTCTCCCTCTTTCTTTTTTTCCTTCCTTTTTCCTTTTTTCCCCCCGAGTACTGGGGATTGAGCCCAGAGCCTCCTATATGTTAGGCAGGTCCTTCAGTGTGAACTACATCCCCAGTCCTCCTTATTTTTTAGTTCAGACAGAGTTCCCCAAGCTGCCCATGCTGGACTCGAACTTGTGACCTTCTTGCCTCAGCCTCCAGGTAGCTGGCATTACAGCCATAGGTCACCACACCTGCTAACACCGCTTTTAAAATCAGTTCCTTGATAACAACTGCTTATCCAAAATTGAACTATTCATTTTTCCTTACTTCTAGGTAACACAATTTAGACTTCAGTATTAAGAACAGGGGCCGGGGATTTAGCTCAGTGGTTCCGCCGCCTGCTTCCTCAAGTGAAGCACAAGGTCCCGAGTTCCATCTCTGGTACCAAAAAGAAAAAAAGAATATTGTTGTATACATGTAGCTAAATAAGAGAAATCTGCTGTTTTCCAAAATCATGTAGTATTCTAAAGCCAGATTGTGATGCTTTGGAATATGTGCTCTTATGGATTATCTACGCTCTTATACAGCCAATCGTATGGCTACTTTTTAGTTTTAAGTATTAAATTATTTTAATAGATAACATGTCAGTTTTAAACATTATCCTAATAAACTATTTTGAATAAACATTAGTATTTAATTTCCTCAAGTTAATTATGCATTAATAAGTTACAGTGTGACTGTTTTATAACTTGTAAGTTAAAATAATCACAGAACAATCCAGAACTTTAAATTGGATATTAAATCAATGGGAAGAGCAACATTTGCTAAAATATTTTAACCAGTTATAGTTTCATAAATATCATGGGACTTCATTTTCTCTCCAAAGTATGACATGTTCTAAACAAACATAAGGAGCAGACCAGCCGTAACTGAGATTAAATTAAATTATAGAAAAGACATGTGGTGTCAGTGAGCACTTATGACTTAATATGAAATCCTATGGGAACTTACTATTTGTTTTCTAACTAAGGAACAAAAGTTTGCCTGACCATATTAAATTCTAATGAAGGTTCACTAAATGTTTTACCAGTGATTTTGTTTTTAATGGATATGTTCTGGAATATAATTTTAACTAAACAAACTAAGTCTGTATTTTTTTTTTTTCTTTTAGGAGTTTCTAATACTGAAAACTACTGGGAAATAGAAGGAATGGCTAATTGTCTCCCATTCTATGGATTAATGGATTTAAAAGAAGTTCTTAATGCTATATTAAACAAAAATGCAAAGGAAATTTATGAATGTAGACCCCGCAAAGTGATAAGTTATTTAGAGGTAAGTGGTATTAGATTAGGCAGGTTGGCTAGGGTTTAAATCACTTAATTATTCCTTAATAAAATAGTAAATGGTTTAAGGATAAGGTAGCTCCCATAGGGTTTGTTTGCTAGAAGAAAATACTATTTTTAAAAGAATTACATTAAAGCTTCACATCATAGACTATGGATATGATTGCTAAGGAGAAGAATCTATGAAAAAGGAGAGAGCTTACGTCTAAATCACAGGGCTGCTGCCATTGAAGACCAATCTGAATAAAGTGAGTCAGAGATACAGATAGCACAGTAAAAGAAGAACCAAGAGACAGAAAAGTCAAGCAAGGAAAGAAATCTTAAAAATAAGTACTTTTATCATATTCTGTGTGGGGTAGTGTTTGCTGGAAGACCACAGGGTGTGGCTGCTACATCACAGTGGTGACCTTGAAGAGAGCCAGGATGGCAGCATGATACGAGTGGCAGGCATTTACCAGTGGTTAAAGAGTAGTGTGATTGGAGGGGGGGAAGATATCAGAAAATCACGTGTTAGTGCAAGGAAGGAAAGAGTGTTTAGCATGTTTGTGCTGAACTGGTGCAAGAGAGAATAACAGATTGAAGAACACATGTTCCAAAAGAGACAGGAATACGAAGATTAGCTTTAGCTTTAGAGGGAAGCAGCTATTTCTGAGATGATCAGCAGAGGAGAGAAAAGGTGAAAATACTACTATTAGATTAACTTGAGAGAAGTTATGCCTGATCCGTGAGGGTAAGAGAGAGTGAAGGGATTGGGTGGGGAGGCATGAGGAATATGAGTACAGTAGCAAAGTTCTGAAAGTAGGAGCTGTTAAGTACTGAAAACAAGATCTGTTGTGAATGCGGAAATTTCCAGGTGTCACTGAGGACTCATAAGAGCTAACATTTGTTTTGGATGCAGCCAGGACAGTTTCATGACTCTCCAACTGTGCTTGCTAGAATGTTCAAAGGTAGGGATTGGCAAGATGAGTATAATGGATAACAAGGAGGATGATAGGGAGAAATCTGAATACCTTATATATAAGAAACCGTGGTAAGTCCTACAGCTTAGTGTCTTTACAGTCTCCCTATTTCTACCTTCATGTGGGAAAGATGGCAGAAAGGTGCTATTGGGTCGAGAATGAGGAGGGGTTGGAGAGATTAAGATCAGAGTGAAGAGAAGGAACAGATTTAGTTGGAATAAAGGAGTAGAATATTTGGAAAGATGAGTGTTTGGTTAAAGTGAGAAGTGATAAGATTAAAGATCTCTGAAGTGTGACTATGTTTAAATACATTAGAAGAAGCCAGCATGGTGGCACACACCTGTAATCCTAGTACTTGGGAGGTGGAGGCAGGATTGCCATGAGTTCCAGGCCAGCCCGGGTTACATAATGTGTTCAGGCCAACCTGAACTACATACCAAGTCCCTGTCTCAAAGAAAGAAAAAATAAATATATTAAAAGAAGCAGGGCTTTGCTAACACTGTCTTAACCCCAAAGCTTCAGTTCCTCCCATCTCAGAAAATAGCATTGTCATACCAGTTTGTGGGAATTATCCTCCATTATGCATTATCCTCCTTTCTTGTTTTTGTTTGTTTTGTTTTTGGTGGTACTGGAGATTGAATGAAGGGCCTGCATGTTGGGATACGTCTCCAGCCCTTTTTTTATTTTGAGACAGGGTCTTGCTAATTTCCTGAGTTGCCCAAGCTGGGGTTGAACTTGTGATCCTTCTTCCTCAGATTTCATAACTCTGCCATCAGCTCACATCAGCAATCTGTGCTGCCTTTCTTCTTAGCACTGTCACCCTAGTCACAGCCTCGCTGCAGTGATTGTCAGCAGGAGCCCTTGCTTCTCTTCTTGACGTTTCTCAAACCATACTTCACATGCAGCCAGGCTGATTACTTTGAAATGTGAAGTACATGTCAGGCTTTTGCTTAAAAACTCTGGTTACTTCTCTGTATATTCACCCTTGCCTCTGCCTAACTCCTTGTGTTGTCTCTTCCCTTTAAAAACTGTGCTGCACTATCCTGAACTTTCTTTTGTTCTCTGTGCCTGAAATGAGTTTCCTTTCCCGTGATCTATGCATGATAGTTTAAATAGAAGCTTAAATGTATCTTTTCAAGTAAGTTTTTCCTAACTACACAGTCAGTCCCTATCATGTTGCTAAGTTTAATTTTGTGCATTAGTCAATAAAATTGTCTTTCTATGTTTTTTTCTCTGCTCTAGAATATAAATTTCACAAGAGCAAAGGTCTTATTTTCTTGCTTGCCAGTGTTATCTCCAGAACCTACAACATAGTTGATGCTTAATAGGTATTTTTTGAGTGAATTAATAAGATGAAAATAACTTTGTCTTGTTAGGATAATGTGCTTTCTGCTTCAGGGTAAATAATGTCTGACTTTCTTTTCACAGGGAGAAGCAGTTCGGCTGTCTAGACAATTACCCATGTACTTATCAAAAGAAGACATCCAAGATATTATCTGTAGAATGAAGCACCAGTTTGGAAATGAAATTAAAGGGTGTGTTCATGGCCGCCCATTTTTTCATCATTTAACCCATCTTCCAGAAACTTCATGATTAAATATAAGAAAATTAGTCACAGTAGAAATAGATATGGTCGTAAGACAGTGAGTCAGTTTTTAAACCATTTTTGTATTATCATGTGTCAAATGGTTATTTTATAAAAGAAGATTCACTGGGTTTTATATTGAAAACAGTTTCAAAACTTGTAAAAAAAAAACTTAAATAAATTAAGAGATGATTATTTAATTTTATTCTTAAGACTATCCTTCATAATAACTTATAAACTGTAGACTGCAACTGGGAAATAGTATACTAGGTCATCCCTGGGGAAGGGGAATACACAAATTCAGCTGGCATATCTAACAGAAGTTGTCATTCTTGTTTAAAGTGGAATGGAGACAGAGAAGGAGAAAATGAAGTTCAGAGGAAGGACAGAACATAATTTAAGAAATCCTACCTACCTCCATCTTGGGGGAGCAGCTTAGATATTGCTGCTTCTTTGTTTTATATGATAATTATTGGACTTTAGGGGTTAGAATTCATTGAAGAACTTGGCAAGATTTAGATTTTTGACAAAGTTTAGGTTATGATCTTTTTTTGTCTCTTCACAAACCAGCTACAGAGTGTACAGGTACTTTACAAAAAGTTGAAACATTTTTTAATGAATTTATTTTTGTGTAAAATACGTCTCCACACACCATCTCCCATAATTCTCGTGGATCGTCTTTATATTAAGATCTTTAACAAATTGTAATACTTGGAGTTCTGCCTGTAGCCCACCCTTTACTCTTGCTGGAGGCATCCTGTTTCCCATGATCCAATACTACTATTTTTCACCCACGACTCCTTTTTATAAATTTACTTCCTTCCAGGTAGTAACCCCCTTTAATTAACAATAAAGAGCAGCTCACCAGGAAACAGGATAACAAAATTTCCATCATACATTTGCACCAGCCATAAAAATGTGGACTCATTTTTTAGCTGATAATCTCTATTGGTCCTACGGTATCTTCTTGGATGAAGAAACTCATTTTTTCTTTCCAGTCCTGAATTCTGCCCTCTGCTTAGTAGTCATGGAGTATTTACCACCCATATACTAGATAAAGCCGGGCATTTATCTTGTATGACCTCATTTCAGCCTAACAAATCTTGGGTGGCATGTCCTATTGAGACTGCAGTCCTGGAGCAGGTCACACTGCCTGCATTGAAAATAAGTTCTCGTGAGTCATCTGGGCCCAGAAAGGACAGGTATACAGTATATGGGGACGAGGGGAATACAAAACTCCCTGACGCCACTTTGACCAGTGCTGCGCTGAGTCAGTGCTGGGTTGCATCTTCGCTGGCCAGAGCCTGGAGTGGCAGAGCCGGTGAGGTGGCGACTTGGTCCCCAGCAGCGCCCGGCTGGGCCTCGGCCCTTGCCGCGCCCGCCCCACAAGCCCTTGCGGCTTGCTCCGGGGAAAGATGGCCGCAGCACAGCAGGGCCCTCAGGACTGAGGTAACGGTTGTGAGTCTGGGGAGTTGACTTGGAGTTAACAGCGAGGCTGGGATGTCCAGGGAGAGAGAATCCTCCCCAAATTACCCACTTGCCTCTTCTCAAGGCTATGGTGTTGGCCAGAAAAAAGGAGGACGTTCAGATGTGAATCCCTCAAAGTCCTCTCTTCTCCCTCCTGTCTCGCGCACTGAACTGCATCCCCAGCCCTTTTAGTGTTTTTGTTTTCGTTTTTAAATCACTAAATTACCCAGGCTGGGCTCGAACTTGGGATCCTTCTCCCAAGCCCAGCTCCTAAAGGTGTTAACTTAGCATCCCAGCCTCCGTTGCCATAGCAATGACGCCAAACCCATGCAGAGGTGAGGCCTGCAGGTCTTTCTAGGACGCGTTTTGTCGGGAAGGTCGCCATGCACCGTGCAGCTTTATTTATTAGATTTTAGATACACTATTTAACCTGAAGAATGTGAAGCTTAATTCAGACAGATTTGTGTTGTTTTCATTGGCCATTTGATACTCTGCTTGTGTCTTAAAGTTTAGCGGCTAAGATTTGGAAACTGAAATCCATCCCATCACACCTAAATTTCTTAACTAAAAATGTAAATTTGATATATTTTTTCCATCTCCAAACATTTGACTCATCTCTTTATTTTCATTGTATTTTTGCAAGATTCCTCCAGTCTCTCTGAGAAGGTGGAAGGAGGAGCCACTAAATAACTTCGGATTGGAGTCTAAATTTAAAACCAAAAATAGATGAACTCTTCTTGTACCTACTTGCAAAGAAAATAATACATATGAGACACCCAAATGTTGATCACTGACTTAACTAGAATTGAGAGACAAATTTAAATACCAGTAATGATGTTAGAATATTTAAATGAACTAGACTTGTTTGGGAAATATTTGGAGAAAGCTGGTATTCATGGATTCCTAGTGAAGGTCGGATACAGTGGTTCATGCTTATAATTCCAGCTACTAGGGAGGCTGAGGCAAGAAAGAGTTTGAAGCCAGCCTTGGCAACATAGTGAAACCCTGTCTCGAAAATTGAAAGGAGCTAAGGCTGTAGCTCATTGGCAGCTTAAATCTCCAGTACCGACCAAAACCAAAAAGCAAAACAATAGCCAAAAAAATTATCCAACCCGTTTTATGTATAAGACAATAGAAGCCCAAAGTGACTAGTTTTAACTGGGTGCACACAACTATTTTAGTACTCTACTAGTTCCATTTCAAATGTTATTCCCATTAACAGAACAAAGTTTAAATACAGAAAAAGTCATTGCAAATCTAAATGAAAAGTGAGGTTTTCAGTTTTTACCTGACTTTCTCCATGAGCATGAGAGAGCAAGAGAACTTTATTGTAGATCTTTTGGTAATCTTGCCTCAATTTAAAAATTTTAAATTTACAAGGCTTGTTCATTGTTTCCAGTAATACTAATAACACACAAGTGGATTCTCACCATTGCTGCCTTGAGATTGTTTTCTCTACTTAGTTGATTTTGGATCACAACTTTTATTCCTCCTTAAAGTACTACACATAAATGTATCTTTCTAACTTTTAAAATTCTGTTCCAGTGGTTAGCAAACTTGAGCATGCATCAGAATCACTAAGAGAGCAGATTGCTGGGCACTATGCCCAGAGCTTCTGATTCTGTGCGACTGGGATAGGAACAGAAATTTCATTTCTGAAGAATAATACTCTGTTCTGAATTTCAAAGTTTCTTACAAATCTCAAGTCCGTTTCTTTAAGCACATTTTTTTCTAAGTTCATCATTTCAGTAAATAGAAAAGTAGGACTTCGAAGACCTCCCCCTGATTATGCTTGTAGAAATAACCATTTCTGAAATTAAGATGCTAAACTTGATCTCCAAATACACAATCATTTCTAACATCATGTAACTTTTTATTTTGTTTTGAATATTCATACAGCAAGATCTGAAATAACCTTTTAAAGTAATTATTTCTACATAATTATTATTCAGTCTTCAAAAAACCTTGTAAAGTAATGAGAAGTGGAGATAAATTTCTCCCACTTTGCACACATCAGACTTGAAATCACTATAGCAAATTCCCCCATTTCTACTTTAGTTGTATATTCATTTCTTTATTTGGTGACATTTATTGAGTATCACACTCAATGTTGAATGAGAGGACATTTCTTGTTCTTTAGAGGGGACATAATTACAATGTATAACAAGTTTTATTGTGTAGTATGTACTGTGGATGCTCTAGACAGGTACCCACTCCCAAATGGAGAAACCTATGGACGAAACTAATGAGGTGAATCTGAATGAGGAGTTAATAGAGGAGAAGTGCCGGGACTCAAACCCCAGACTTGGTATATAGTAGGCAAGGGCTCTCCCACTGAGTTACATCCGCAGCCCCTAAGAATAGGATTTGTGAGGCAGGAGGAACAACAATTGCAAATGCATTGGTGAGTACAGGAATGGAATAAATGGAGATTGGATTAGAATGATAGGCAGTATCTGGCATTTAAGGAGTTGAGTTTTTGTTCCCCTAAGTCAATTTTTAATCAAAGAAGTGGAAAATAAAATTGAGAACATGTTAGCCAAATTATTATAAGCCAAGTTATTAGGCTACCGAAAATTCAGAAAAAGTCAGAAAGAGATAAAAAGTCTGTAGTAACAAAAGAGAAAAGAGTTGTTGACATCTGCATTGCCTTGTGAGGCTTTCACTTTAGATCCTATAAGATGCTGCCGTAATAAAATTAAAGTGGAAAAGAGGTCTCTCCTCCTCTTTGGCTGATTGATGATGATAGGAGAGTACTACAATAGAGACTTACTTGCCTTTCTTTTCTACACTGGAAAGTCGGTATGCTTTCAACTAATCTTTCTGAGTTTCACACACACACAAAACCAAAATATCCCCTTTAAATAATTATTACATCAAGTGTTTACATTTTATCTGTAAAATGTATCTGGGACTTTGGAAGCCAACCTAACATTTCCAGTTCTTTCTTTGTACTACCTTTTTTTTTTTTTTGGTACTGGGTATCAAACTGGGGTCCTTGCACTTGCGAGGCAGGTGGCGGAACCACTGAGTTAAATTCCCGGCCCTCCAGTTCTTTCTTAAATGCAAGTTTTTGTTTATAAAGGGCTTAAATATCCAAATATAATTTTCTTTCTTTCTTTTTTCCAGTACTGGGAATTGAACTCAGGACCTTGTACTTCCCAGGCAGGCGCAGCACCACTCAGCTGCATCCCCAGCCCCAAATATAATTTTCTAGGTAGAATTTATATCTAGGTGCTTGATAAATAAGATAAAATAATAACTTGTGATTTAGGTAATCTTTAATGTTGAACTTATTTGATTTTTTAAAACTTTCATTTAGGTATTTTAATTAGGTTTTTTAAAAATGTAGATCATAGAAATGAATGACAAGTTAAAACAGGCAAGAAATTGTAAATGGATTGAACATATTTTTGGAAGGAAATGGTATGTTTCAAAAGTTGACTTACTGTTCTTTCAAAAGGGCATTTTTATTTTAAACTTGCTTTCATTTTATCTAGAGGTACTGGTAAATGACAGCTAGTTATTTGCAAGACAGTGATGCCAAATGTATACTCTAAATATTTCACTAATGATAGCGAAAAGTTTTTCATGTGTTTATACATGTAAATAATTGAATGTATATAATGTACTTATCTATTTTTTCTTTGCTTTTTTGTTTTTCTCCTTGATTTTCCTGCTTATATAAAAATTGTTATAAAATCAACATTTCTCCACATACATAAGGATGATCATTCATCCCAGATGAAAACAAGACAATCCTCTCACGCATACATTTTTTAAATTTTCAGAGATTTTTATTAGAACAATCAAGTTTTAGCTATTTTGCTTAGCTATTTTCTTCCTTTAAAAACCAAAAGATAGGGCCGGGGATTTAGCTCAGTGGTTCCGGCACCTGCCTCGAAAGCGCAAGGTCCCAAGTTTGATCCTCGGTACCAAAAAGAAAGAAAAAAAGAAAAAAAAATATATATATATATAATCCTTCTCTTCCCCCAAAGTTAAGAGGAGTAGTTCATATTGTCTAGATTTCTTCAGATGACAAGTATAAGGGTACTCTGTGCTAGTATATTGCCTAAGTCAGTATCTCCTAAACTTTAAAGTGAATATGAATCTCTGGGCATGCTCTCATTCAGTAGGTACAGAATGAGTCTGATATTACTGTGCATTTCTGACTAGTTCCCATGGATTGCTGATGCTGCTGATTCAGGGATCACACGGTTGCACAAGAGTGAACAAAATCCTTTGGCTGAATGCTGTTTTCAAAATATAATACATATTTTAAATTCAAATGTATACTGAAAAATAAGGGACCACTTTAGGGTCTCCATTCTCTTTGGGAAGTCAGCTTTATGTTTTCCTATGGAACATCATTTTTTTATTAGCTTGGGTTGATATATTCTCAAAAATTCTCCAAAAACATGTTGTTGAAGTAGTTGGCTGCATCATCAGTTCTTCCTTTCTTGTACATATAAGCCATTCTCCCAATAAGAAGTGGATTTTCTTCCTCCATTCCTTTGGATTTGTGTGGGCTTATTATTACTTTGCCATATGACATATATATAATAACAGAAGCAATCCTATATGACTTCCAAGGCTAAGCTATAGAAACCTTGCAGGTTTTCTCCTGGCATCTTGAAACAGTTGCTCTGGGGAAGCAGTCTACCCTAGTCTTTCATTGTGTGAGAAAGCACTTAAGGTAGTTAGGTGAAGAAGTTCTATGGAGATAGAGACGCTTTCCTAGTTGCAGCTATCCTAGCTCAGGTGCCAGACATCGAGTAATGATGCCCTCCGATAACTGTATCTTCGTCTATACATCTATTTGAGATAACTAGAGTGATGAAAACTGCCTACCTGAGCTTGTTAATCCACAGAATTTTGAAAGATAATTTATTAAACCATGAGGTTTTGGAGATAGATAAATAGGACATTTACATCATGCTACCCTGAGGAGCTTACTACGGAAATGTGTTTTCAGGCTTTCAGAAAATGATGTTACAAATTCATCTGAAATTTTTGTGCAAATAGTATTATGGTCTTGGTTTCACATAATGTAAATTTGCTTATGTAATACATAGCATTTTCTTTTTATTACAATGTAATATTAAATACTTTATATTTGATTCATGTTTTATGATACTGCTTTTGTGTTTGAGGACAATAATACTTTTGAGGTAGTTCATAGATCTGATTTGTAGCTCTGCCACATAATCACGAGAATTCTCCGTCCTCACCTATCCATGTATCTTAGTCACTTTCCCAGCACTAGGACAAAATACCTGACAAGAGCAATTTGAAGGAGGAGAGGTTTATTTGGTTCATGGTTTCAGTTCATGGTTGGCTTGTTCCAAGGCAGAAACAATATTGTAGATGGGCATAGTTGAGAAGAACTGTCTACTGCATAGTGGCCAGGAAGCAGAGAGAGAAGAGAGGAGCCAAGAGTAAGAATATACCCTTCTAAGTTACACCCTCAGTGGCTCACCCTTTCCAACTAGACCCTAACTCTGAACATGAGATTTTGGGGGGAACATTTTAGATCTAAACCATTTTAGATCATAAACCAGTTCCAAAGCTTCTAAACCCCATGGTCATGTACAGTCACAGCAACTACCCTATTCTGGTACCAATATCTGTCTTAGTCACTTTCCCCACACTGGGACAAAATACCTAACACACCCCTGGCCTCCAAAGGGCTCGTGTTTATCTCATTATACAAAATGTATTTGGTCCATCTCTAAGAGTTACCAAAATTTTAACAATTCCACCAATGCTGAAAAGTCCAAATCCAGAGTCTCTTCAGAGATTTAAGGCAAACCCTTCACTGTGAACCCTTGTAAAAATAAAAAATGAAAGTTAAACACTTCTAACATAAAATGGCACAGGGTAAACATTCCTATTCCAAAAGGGAGGATCAGGCGGATAGAAAGGAATCGGATCAAAGTAAGACTGAAACCCAGTAGGACAGACATCAAATCCTGTAGTTCCATGTCCAGCACCCGGAGCAAATTGTGGCCAGATGTGAGCTCCAAAGGGATTGGGTGGCACTGCCCTACAGCATTTCCAGTTGCAGTACTCATAGCCCCTTTCCTTGGGTGGCTCTGCTCACTGCCTGCAGCTTTCCTCAGCAGCTGTTCCATGCTCCTGGCATCTTCAGCTTCCTGGAGCTGTGGTGGTGAATTTAGGGCATGCATGCCACAGTGAGCTGTTAGTATCATTGAAGGCTCTGAAAGTTTCGCCGTCACTGTCCTAGGGTCTCCACTGCCCTTTTGGCTTCTCTCTCACAGCTTCACGCACTGTCTTCTTGGGGAACCCTGCTTGGTCTCCCAGGCCTACCTCTGAAATCTAGGTGGAAGCCTCTATGACCTATAGCTTTGTGTTCTGCATGCCTGTAAAACCAGCACCACATCTGTATATATCTATATCTACATATCTTTTTGTGTGTGTATGTATAATTTGGTTGGCCTAACTCAGAGGAATAATTAGGAATAATTTCTAACAAAGCAAATGGTATTAAATTGCATTCTATCTTAAAGGAGAAAAACTATGATGTAGATAAATGGCATAGGTAAGTTTTCAAAGAAATTAAGCTACTCTGAATTAATTTCTAATTGGTCAAGTTTTTGAACATTTAAGGCATAAACTGCCTATTCACATCTACCTGCAAGACTAAGCCTAATGTTACATCCTTTCTTTTTCCAAAGGAGGAAGAAACAAACCACAAGTGAAGATAGTAGTTTAAAAGAAGCACATTATAAATCAGTAAAATATGCAAGCTTCTTTTAAATTTCTAACTTTTATTCAAATATAAGGCCTATTTGTCCTGTATTTCCAAATCATTAATACAATCTGAGTCTGTGGCCCTTGGAGCTTGACACCTCTGGGATTCATTTTCAGTTCTATCCATGACTAATACCCACGTTACGTAGACTGTTTAATTTCTGTGTGTTTCCTCTGTGTTAAAGAGGGATAATATTTACCTTGTAGAGTTCATAAAGACTAGGATGAAATATGAAGCAACTAGTACAATGCCTAGAACATAGTCACTGAATGAGTCACATCTTTTATCTCTTTTCACCCATTTAAGGGAATTTTATAATTAAAAAGCAAAGCATTTTTAAAAATGAAAATTCTGTTACTGTGCACCCAAGTATAACATAGATAGCTCTTGGTAAGTTACTCATTGTGATAGTATCATAGAATCCCACACCGTCTTAGTGCTGAGATACTGACGAGAATGTGATGCTATACATTCTGGTTAACTTCCTACTTAAGCTAATGAAGGAGAGCCCTTACGTCGTTAAAAAATAATGTATGATATGTCCTATGAAGTTTGCTTTAGAATATGGATTTTTAAACTGATATTTATAACTTCTCAAAGAAAGTCATAAGAGAACATTTTGGAGGCCCATTTCAAGAAATTCTGGACATTAGTTGAATTTATCTACCCTTTGCTTCTCAAATTTTCATCTTATAATTCCATTTTAGAAACATACAATTCTCCTACGTATGTATTTTCCATCCATTCTACATCACCATACTTGTTTCTACTATATAAAAATATATAGATTTCTAAGTGTATCTATATTATTTATTATGTATAATATAATGATATGATATATAAGTTAACTTTATGTATCTGTCTTTTCCACTCTATGTCCATATCATAAAAGGCAAGGCCATCTTTTGATTTTGTCCTTATGACCCTTACAACATCCTAGTATATTGGACTTACTAACAAAGTTTTGCTTATCCATTCATTCATTTGATTGCTATTTCTTGAGGATTTGCTTTTGTATGCCAGAAACAATTCTTGATGCTTGAAAAATAGTAGAGTACATGTTTAAATGCTGCAGTTTCTCTGAGAAACTGAATGTGGAAATAAGGACTGAGATGGATAATGGATGTTGAGAAATGGGAAGAAAGTTCAAATGGGAAGGGGAACAAGGGAGGAAAAGGGAGAAAGGAAGGAAGGGACGAGAAAAAAGTCAAAATAGAAGGAAAAATGGAAACAAAGCTTTTGTACATGGGAAGGGAAGGGGGCTTGAGGGGGGTAATGGAATAAAATAAAATTTATTAAAGATAAATAAATAAATAAACCCCTTCCCCTCTTATTATAGAGTACAAATCAAAATTCTATCTTCTATAGGCCTTATAGTCTATATTTAAGGATTAATAAATTAATACAAACTTAAACTCACTATTTGATGCTATAGAAATTTATATCCACTTATGAAACAGTTTATTCCGTTTCTGTGAGGTTATTTGCTTATGATAATCAAAATATCAATCTGCAGTACATCTATTGTACTTTAAATGTTCATCTGAATTAATGATTTTGCACTTCATTTTTTATAATTTAAGAACACCTCAAAAAGTGCCCTTCAGGAGTATCTCATCAATGACAAGTGAATAGGTTAGGGTTAGGTTACATAGTCTGTCAACTTTTAGGGACTAAATGACAAAAAAGTAAAATGTGAATATCTACTATAAAACAGTTTTTCAAGCATTTAAGCTACTATCATGGCATTTTTCTTAGTTCTCTAAATGCCTTTCTTACTTTCATATGCGTTTATGTGTATTCTAAATATTATTTTATGTGTGAAAAATGAGAACACCCCAGGCTATATATATAGTTAACAACAGCATTTTTTACTACTGATTGGTAGCACCTCCTAGAGGCTGTTAGGAATTCTCCTGAATTTTATTTTTATTTTTGCTTATGCATTACTTCAAACATACAAAAAATAGATACTTTTGTGCTCAACATCAAGGTTTAGTAAAAAGAGCATACTTTCCTTTAGTTCCAAGGATCTATACTGTGGTCCATAACTCAACAACTTGTGTGTCATGTGCGAGCTCTTTAGAAGTGTAGGATCGACACCACTGCCCTGGCACCCAGTCTCACTGAATTATAAATTGTATTTTAATAAACCTTTGCTGTAAATATTTCTTAAAAGAAAAGACAGTATACAGCTAAGCCTTCTCCTCCTCCATCTTACTCTATCTCCCTCCCTCTCTCTGTCCTTTGAGGGACAGCTATTCTAAAATTGATTTATGTATCCTTCCTGCTATATTTTTATTACATAGGGTTGTATCCCTAAACACACATACACAAACAACTTTTAAACTTTATATAAATTCAAGATTATTTTTCATAGCTACTTGTACTTGTCTTAGTTACTTTATTCATTGCTGGACAAAATACCCAACACCCACAAGTTAAGGGAGGGAAGATTTATTTAGCTCACAGTTTGTAGCAGTTTCAGTCCATAGTTGGCTGGCTCTAAGGCAGGGTGGCATGGCAGAGGGGCATCGCAGAGGAGAAACAGTCCATGGCAAGCAGGCAGGAGATAGTGAAGCAGCAAGCATAAGTAGCAAGGCTGCCTTCTGCCCCTTTATGTTACATCCAGGCTACAAGCCTATTGATTGGTGCCACTCACACCCAGGGTGGGGCTTCTATTATCCACATCCTTAATCCCAGTATCACATGCCCTAGATTGAGCTAGCTCTGAAAAGCCCCACTTATGAGCTCATGAGGCTTTGGGGGGACATCTAGATACAAGCCATAACATCACTGTACAGTGTTTTTGAGTTATATTCGTGTGTTGATATCTTAATAAAAAAATCCTTACTCTAATATTATTAATATTTTCTCTTGTATTTTTCTTTAATGGTTTTCCTACTTTTTCACATTTGTCAGAGACTACACAATGGATATAACTTTATTCAGTCTATTACAGTAGGGATGCTGCTTATTAATGAGAAACATATCTCATGAAAGAAGGGGAAACTTGGGGTTTTGTAAAAGCTGGTAAATAAATATTCATTGAGCGAAGGTGAAAGTATGTCATATATAGGAATATGTAAAAGCAGGGTGGACTTTTGTAGTCAGATCTGGAAACACAAAAGAATAAAGGGATTTATCAGCTAACATTGCCCACAAGCATATCTTGACAAAAATGTATAACTGTTTATTTCCTGTTTATTGGGATAAATTCATATATGTGAAAATTTTGTGTCATTCTATTTCTTCGTTACCATTTTTTTTCTATTTGGGGCATCAGTATTTTTGTTATTTGTAAGAATTCAAAATAAAACAGAATAAAACTTTGTCCTTAGTATTAAAAATTGTTACCAGTTTATTATTTGTACTTAACTTGATGTGATGTATTTTACCCTATAGTTTTTTAGTTTTCATGTAATCAGTCATATTAAGAGATTTCTTTTATGGCTTTTGCTCTTGACATCCTTCTTAAAGAGAATAATCTCAATTCAAAATAATAATAAAAATATATATTTATGTTTCCTTCTTATACTTTTTCATTTCAATTTAAAATTCATATAGAAATTAATTTGGTATGAAAAGTAACATGAGTATTTTACCTTCTTAAAAATATTATCCAGTTGTCTCTTGAACTGAATGAATAAGTCATATTTACTTGTAGTTCTACCTTTATCTTATGCTAACTTATTATGTACAGAATTATTAATAATGTAGCATAAAATAAAGCTGTGTTTTTTGTCTAAATTAGACACATTTTCCTTTCCTCATCTGTAAAACGGAGATAATAAATTCATAAATTCATCGCAAATGCTAAAAATACATCATTTAAATGTATGAATAAAACAAATAAATCAAATGTTTATCCATATTATATGACCAGTAAATGAGAGTTTTTTCCTGTTACATTTTTTTATTAGCCTTAATAGAGTCTATTTTGTTATCAGCACCATTCTTTTTATAATTATTGGTACCTAAGAAATTTTAATATCTAGAAGGAGAAACTTTCTGTTTTTATGTTTCTGTGAAGCCTAGGAGATTATATTCATCTTCATCTGTTAAAATTTCATGTGTCTTCTTTTAGAATTCTACAGATATGTAGATGTTGGAGGCTCTAAATATTGTTCTTAATTATCCTACCTGTTGTTTCTCCTGAGAATTATAATTATGTATGTTGTCTTCTTTAGCTTTTTGTTTGTATTTTGGTATTTGAGTGGGTTTGTTTTTTTTTTTGCTTCCAATGTTAAATTTTTAAAAACTTATAAAATATTCATTTATTTTCAGAGACTTAATATGAGAATTAAGAAGTTTGATATAATTACAA
Source organism: Heterocephalus glaber (assembly GCF_053883595.1). Classification (NCBI taxonomy): domain Eukaryota; kingdom Metazoa; phylum Chordata; class Mammalia; order Rodentia; family Bathyergidae; genus Heterocephalus; species Heterocephalus glaber. The sequence continues at coordinate 36,915 of NW_028258468.1, read as the reverse complement.
ATGAAGAATTCAGAAAATCACCAGGAACTTCTTGGTAATTCCTGCTTTTCTAATTTAAAAGCCCTCTTAAAATTTTTTAATGCACAATTTCAAATAGTTTGTTAGTTGAGTAATTAGTAATTTCTCTTTCTTTCATTTTATTCTTAAAGCTTTGGATTCAATATGTCAACTGATGTGTACTGTCACTGTTACAAGTATTGCATAAGTGCTGCTAAACACGTGTATGGCATAAATGCCATCTGTGTGTAACAGGTCTCAGACATTATCCTTTTTTGTTCTGACCATGTTCAGAACAAAACCTAGACTTGGCTCTTTTTTTCATTATTTAAATATCTTGTTTGAATTTTATCAGTAGAGGAGAGTGGAAATAAGGAAGATTATCTATTTTATTGGGTAGTTTGCCAGCATATAGTTTCCTGTCCTTTCATTGACAGTAATCTCTTAAGGAGATGATGTGATAAGAAGAAAGAAACTTATTAGCAATTAGGAGATGAGGAAGAAAGGAAATAGCTAGTGTGGATTAGGATTGATGTTGGAGAATGTTTCTAAATAGTCTTTTTGAGTATTTTAGGAGAAATCAGAATTGCAAGCTATAGAAAAATCATAGATCAGAAAGTAAAATTTTGGCAAGGCAGTTAACATACCTCATATAACTTCATACGTTTTGAGCAATTTTTTGAAAGATATAAAGACTACTGAATATGTTATTAGGTTTAATTTTAGTTATTAGAGATTATAGAGTAATAATCATCTAAAATAATACAGAGAATTTGAAAAATAGTATAATTTCACATATTTAACTTCTGTTAAACATATTTAGAAATATGTTCCTGAGGTCCAGGATTTAGCTCAGTGGTTCCGCCGCCTACCTCGCAAGTGCAAGGTCTGGAGTTCGATCCCCAGTACCAAAGAAAAGAAAAATATGCTCCTAACATTTCTTAGACAAATGAATTATTTTAAAAATATGGAATAGTAAGGGGCCGGGGATTTAGCTCAGTGGTTTCGCTGCCTACTGTGCAAGCGCAAGGACCCGAGTTCTATCCCCGGTACCCCCCCCCCAAAAATATGGAATAGTAATTTACATTCATAGTGATGTTTTTTTTAGAGGGGAAAAGATTTATTGGCTTACGTTTGTGATGATTCTTAAAGTAAGGCAAGATCATAAAGGTTACATTTTTGCTATAGTTTTTATTGTGTATCTTACTGTGGTTTCAGTTCTTGGAAAATCAGTAGTAACATCATCAGCGTCAGAGACAGTAGATATTTGACTACTACTTAGTACTGAAAACATTAAGTGAACTCAGAGTGTTAGAGCATTCTGAATTGGAAATGGGAACGATTCATTGTAAAGATGTACTTTACATAAGGTTGCAAGAGTATGTGTATGATTTGTACAAAGTAAAGTTGGAATTTTTATAGTTATCCCTTATATGTAAAATTTTGAATTTGCAAGTGTTAAGTAGGAGTAATTGTTTAGATTATTCAGAATTTGCTTACTTTTATTTATGTACACTTTTTAGTAACAGTTTTATTGCTTAAAATAAATTTAATTGCATATGTAGATTGATTAGTATCTACCTCAGGAAATATAATGAACAAATCATTAATGTGATACTTTACATTTATACAGTTCTTGTTGCTTTAAAAGTTGCCTTACATTACAAGTTATAAGTATTTTTGTAAACTTCACAGAAATAGGTTAATGTTTCATTTTGCAAATGAAAGACAAAAGTATTTAAGTGACAATGCAAAGTTAGTCCCTTCTAAAATCTCTTTGCTCTTGGTTTAGTTTTCCATTCTGTGTAGTAACTTGCAGAATTATGGGTCCAATGATACTTTGTTCTAAAGATACTGATTTGTTTGGGGGTTTTGTTTTTGTGACGCTGGGTTTTCTAAGCACGTTCCCTACCACTGAACTACGTTCCTACTCCCTGTTTCTTTTAGTCATCTCTGAAGATACTAAAATTGTGAGCACAGCGCAAGAAAACATAACCTTACATGAGTTCCTTAATGTGAAATGAAAAAACAATTTTCTATTGAGTCGTCACCGTGTGGTAGACGGACAGTAAGACCTGCTTTTTAAAATCACTTTCAGGAGGGACCGGTGATTTAGCTCAGTAGTTCTGCTGCCTGCCTCGCAAGTGCAGGGTCCCGAGTTCAATCCCTTGTACCAAAAAAAAAAAAAAATCACTTTTAGGAAAAGATATTTAAAAAGAGTAATGATTTTCTAAACCTTTGTGCAGTTATTAGTATTAGTGGATATCAGTCCTTAATCCTCACATTTATAGAACCTATCTTGAGAGAAAATGTGGCATAAAAAAGATCAGTGTGTTTACTACAAAGAATATTAGATATAGAGTCAATAGCTATGTTTGAGCTATGGCTCTGACCTTAGGAAAGTCATTTATCCCCTTGACCCTTAGTTTCTCACTTAAACAGTGGGGCCAAGAATACCGGTCATTATCTGGCAGGATTATGTGGGATGAAACAAGACTATATATGTCAAAGTATTATATAGTTCTTATTTGTTGCTACTAAATATATATATATATATATTCATATATCTCTGTCAATTTTCTGTTCAAAAGAGAGAAGCATACAATTAAACGGGCCTCTGATTCTGAAAGTGTCTTCAATAAGTAAGACTGACAAATAAATACTTACATTCAGTGGTTATATGTTTTCATTTTCACCATAAGAAAACTTAGGTCTTTAACAAAATTAAGACACATTGGATAATACAATTATTTCATAATTTATTTTTCAAAAAATCTGGATTTTTAAGTCTTTTAAAATCAATGACAACTGCCATTCTGCTAATGCAGGATATAAACCTTCAACGTGAAAAACACATTATCTGCTAAGTGCAGTAAAGCAAAGTTCACTAAAACAAGCTATGTCTGTGATCTTAGGATTCTTTGAAGTCCTGTGGTATCAGTTTTAATTTTTCCTCTTTCGTTTCTGATTTTGTTTACCTGAGTCATTTGAGTCACCTTTTTGTTTGGTTAGTCTAGCTAAAGGTTTGTCAATTTTAACTTGTCAAAATAACTCTGTTTATCTTTTCAGTTGCCTTTCTAGTCTCTTCTCATTTATTCTGCTATAATCTTTATGCTTTCCTTCCATTTTATTTTAGCATAGTCATTTCTTTATTGTGGCTTTTGTTTTGGGTTCATATTATCATAAAAATCTTGAATCACAAATAGAAGTTCCATTGTCCTTGCCTGAGTAGTTTCCTTAGAATGACATGTAGAACTATACTTTCCTAACCAAATGTACTATTATAAGATTTTGGACTGTGTACTCTGATAGCAAAAAAAAAAAAGGAATTATTCCAAGGTCTATATTTTCTCTCCCTTCAACCCTCTCTCTAAGTTAGTTAAACTTGTATATATTTTTACAAGGAAATTCCCTACCTATTCTTACTCTGTGGGTTTACATATTGATGCAAAGATTTATCTCAATCTTTGGAAACTAAAGAATGTACATGGTGAACTCTGCTCTATCTAAAGAAATATTGCATAGTAGGAGGTGGAAAAAAGGAGACTGTTATGTCCCCAGAATTTACCAGATGGACAAGCACATCTTGACTTTAGGAATTCCTAACAATACCCTGGGGTTTTTGAAGTTGTTTTATACAACACAAAAGCTGAGCTTTGCCACTCTTATCATGCTACCTTATTAAAATGTATTTGAACGTAGGGTTGTAATTATGTATTTGTTACCAATTTTAGAGGAAGTAAAGTCAATTTTTTTGGTTTTTTTGGTACCAGGGATCAAACTCAGGACTCATGATTGCCAGGCAGGTGCTGTCCCTCTGAGCTAAATCCCTGGCCCAATAATGTCAGCTTTTGAGATTGAAGCAGGGGGTACATGCATTAAGATTACTAAATTTTAGAAGATGTTTAACTTCTTCTCTTTCTAAAGTTTTTGAACTACAGTTGTAATTTGTTAGGGATTATCGGACTGTATTGAAGTGCTATATGATATTAAAAAAACACTATGCCAGTATCTCGTGATTCTGACTATATTTATGTTTGATACAGAAATTTGACCAAGTTTATAACAGAAATTTTGCTTTATTAGAAAAATCTATTTTGTAATTACTTTAAGGTCTGTTTTTTTAAAATTGGGTTTTAAAGGGGCATTAAACTGCTATTCTTGCTATCTTTAATGAACTGACAGTTCATGTTATCTTTTGGTTGCCATTTTTGCCTTATCTCCCTGAATTATATGAATTGCTTCATTCTTTAGCACACATTGCTTTAAAAATCTCAGTTTTCTAACAAAGCTTCTATTTATTTCTTTCTACTCCTAATTTTTCTTCTATAGTTACCTCAACTGTTTCTTTTTAATAATACCAGTTGGTTGGTGCAAGTTTTCATATGAACATCTTAGAAATATAAAACATATGTAATTACTAGAATATACATGTATATCCAGTTGTAGCAATAACTCACAATTTTAAATGGTTTGGAAAAGAGCTTAAAAGTCTTTAAAAATATGTACTATACTTTTTGTAAGTTGGTACACCAAACATGTACATAATTTTAAATAATAAACTTTTTTCTTGATCAACATTCTGACATACTGTTTTAATTAAATAAGATAAAGATTAAAGTAGTTTGGATAAATGGTTACATATAGTAATAAAATTTATGAAGGCTGAGAGATTTTTAAAGTCTGTAGAACTCATGAATTTTTATATCATATGATTTTGTATTATGTACACATATTTATATATGTATATATATGTAGACTATATTTGATTAAAAACCAGACAATCATGTAAATCTATGGTAGGTTTCTGAAGTAACATCATTTTACTACATTGCAAACAATCCTTTTTAGATTTCATAATAAAATTCATATTTTCCTTGATTTTTAAATATAAAAATACCTTTTATGCTTCTTTTCAAAACTTAAGGAACAGAGGCTGCGGTTATAGTTTGGTGGTAGAGTCTACCTGCCTTGGTATCTATAAGACCCTGCATTTAATCCCCAGCATCTCCATCCCTCCCCCTAAAAAAAATCCTTAAGCAACAAATAGAATTTCCATTAATATAGTTAGTTTCCAGAAGGATCAGAAATACTGTTGTGACATAATGACCTGACTGAGGCCCCTGTACTGCCAAAGTGCATTTTTCTAAAATTTAAAATCATCTATACCTAAGCTAAAACAGAAAAGAAACTACTGGAAGACCTGAATGCTTTAATCTCGAATAAGCAAAGAATATATAGATTACATGTTTTTCCTCATGTATTCTGCCAAAGCATAGACAGTCTCAAAGACTCTTTAAATGGACATGTCAATGAATTTGTTTTTCTAAAACTAATTTAACAAATGTCTTTATCTTTGGAAAAGAAAAGAAAATGACTGAAACACTTTGGACTCCTTTGATATTTTCCCTTGACTTCTTCTCTAAGTGTTATATATTAAAAGTAAATATAATGGCTAAATTAAAACATTTTACAATATTCTATCAATTCTTTAATATTTTCACATATATTGACTTTGTAATTATCTTACAATTGCACAAAAGTTGTTGTAGAGCAGTTGCAAAAGAAACTGTTCAAATGCGACCACTTTTATGGAAAACATCAAGGAAAATTATAAGTAGTTCAGGATGTGTATTGTTTAGAAAACTCTGAGTTCATGGAGAAAGAAGCATATCTTTTCCTTAATGACTAGAATAATCCAAATTAATATAAAAACCTTTATGTTATTGGTAGCTATGGGTCAGTATAATTTTGGAGTATTCCAACAGGAAGTGAGGAGTAACTTTTATGTAAAATGCCAAATTGGCACTTTACACCTGTTAGTGTGTATCCTTTAGAACAGCTGTGTCTTTTATTATCAGTAAACAGATGCCAAAAGTAATGGAATGTTTTAAAGCAATATGTTAATCCTGTCTTCCACTACTGAACTGTCTCACAATATAGTGATTAAATATTGACTGTGCAGCTGTTACTTACAATTATAGAATTTCTTAGTTAATTTCTCCTTCCTGTACCCAAATGTTTTAATATTAGAAGACCTAATGTCTCATCTTTATGTATTTCATATAAGCTATTTGAGTATTAGGGTGATAAATTTATGTGTGTAAAATTCTTATTAACTATTTCCATGAATTGACTAGTGTTCTTGATAGGATAAATATTTCTTAAATCTGTTTATTTTTCATGACTTGTCCATGAATGTAAAGATGATTATTAAAATATCATAACTTTAGGTTTATACTTGAAGACTGCCATCAATGTACTAACTAGGCAATTATGACTCTTTCATTAGATATTTATGTGCCAGAGTGCATAGTGCTTTCTTTTTTTTTTTTTTGGTACCGGGGATTGAACTTATAGCACTTTCTTAGGATGATGACTTATTCAGGCAAACCATCATGCTAACTATTTCAATTACTTAAATTAAATTTTAATAGCCTTATGCTTTGATTCTATTTGAATTTTAAATGATTTCTATTTTTATTAATATATGTATTCAGTTCATAGTGTTTACATTCTTTGTATGGAGTTGGTACACGCACATAACACATCTTCATTCCCTTTTTCATCCCCTTTCCCTCCCCTTCCTTCCCCCTCCTCCTCTCTCTCCATCCCCTTCCCATTTGAGAAAGATCTATCTCCCTAGTTCCTATTATCTATCTTTTATTTTGCTCTTTTAATCTGGGTTTCTCATAAAAGAGAAATAGTATGATTTTTAAGCCGTGTGTTTAATTTATTTCACTTAACATTGTGGCCTTCGTGTGCATCCATTTTCCTACAAATGACGCACATTTTTCTTTATGGCAGAGTAGTATTCTGTTGTATACAAATGCCACATTTTCTTTATGCATTCATCTGTTGATGGACATATAAGTCACTTCCAAGATTTAGGTATTTTGAATTGTGCTGCTATGAACATGGAAAAGCTGGGTCAAATAGAATTTCTAGTTTTTGTTTTTGAGAAATTTCTCTACTGATTTCCAAGGTGCTTATAGTAGTTGACATTCCCACTTACAATATAGAAGAGTTTCTTTTCCCCTGCAGCCTCACCAGCATTTGTTATTATTTGATTTCTTGATGATGGCCATTGTTTTTGTGCTAACATGGAACCTCAGTGTTGTTTTAACTTGCATTTGTCTAATGGGCAGTGACGCCAATGATTTCTTAGCGTGTTTATTGGCCATTTGTACTTCTGTAAAAAGTTTCTGTTTATCTCAGTTGCCTATTTTGGTGCTCTAATTTTTTTTTGAATTCTTTATATATTCTAGGTCCTCTGCCTGAAGAACAGCTGACAAAAGTTTTTTCCCATTCTATAAAACTCATTATGGTTTTGTGCCATTACCATGCTGTTTTTATCACTGCAGCTTTGTAATGTAACTTTAAGTTTGGAATTGTGATGCCTCCCATGATTTTTATTAACCTTGTCAGGGGAGATATTTAAAATGTTGCCTCAGTATCACCTTGAACCAATTGTATTGATCACAATTTAATGTATAACATTTGTTGTGCTCTGACTCTATGAAAAGTTTTGTACAAAGTACTTTATTTATAATATTATTGCCCCATTTTATGGATGAAAAAATTCAAATTTAGAGACATAAAATAAATTAACCAATATCTTACATCTGGAGGATTTGAACCCTGGCATTTTCACTCTTTTGCTTAGCTCCAGGACTTGGTATCTCCTCGCATAATGACTGTGAAAGCTACTCTTCAGCACCATCAGGGGTGAGCCATGACACAGGTATCATAATGCAGTAATGGTTTTCAAATACCTCTATATGATTTTACTCTAATTTTGTTACTTTGTAGAGATAGCTCCAGCAATCTTTCTGGTCCTCTTCCTCAAAATAAACTTTCTTTGCTTCAAGAGATTTTAAAGAGTAGCGTTTTGTAGTTTCTACTCATGCTATATTATTTTATTTATGCCTTCACATAGAAATATGTTATTATTAAAATATACTTTATTAAATTAATGACTTCTATAGATATTAACTACTTCTATTCTTATTTTGTCATTTATCATAGCACCTATATTTTATATATAAAAAAAGAAACTCAGAGATGCTTAGCAAATTGGCCATGATCACAGATACCAAATGATATTTGTGTGCATTTGCTTCCTCAACTCCCCTAAATTAAAAGTGTCTAGCTACTCATTTTCATAGAGAGAGTTAAGATTTCAGCCTCCAACAGATGGTTATTTCAATGTACTTTCTGTTGACACTGAGGAGAATGTTTATAAGATTAACTAGGATCAGCGATGTCATGAGGCATCGCTAGAGGAAATTTAATATAGAAGTCCATTATAAGGTAGTTCTTAAGAGGCAAAATGTTCTTGCATGCAAGCTGTCTGAAATATAAGAATAGAAACATTTTATTGGCATGCAGTAACAAGAAATGCCACTTTATCAGATTTTAAAATGAAAAAATTTACATATTATGTTAAATTTAGCCAGCCCTATTATAGTTATTCAGTATTACTGTTTTATTCAAATCATTTTTTTTGCTGTCCATCAAAACCTAACATATAGAATAGAAGGTAAGCAATAAAATTATCATTTTGTACTATGTAGTACAAAACCTTTCCAGGCAGAAATAATAATTTGCCTTTTGTTACCTCTTTCTACTTTGAAGTCTTTTTAAAAGTGGAACTTTTTGAGCAATTGTAGATTTGCATGTATTTGTAAATCATGCAGAGAGAACCCGTGTGCCTTTACCCAGTTTCCCTCAATGTTACAAAACACTACAATATTACAGTCAGGACATTAATGTCAATACAGCCAAGATGCAGAACATTTCCATAACTACAAGAATTCCTCATGTATTATACTCATAATTACATATTCTCATGATATTTCTATAATTTTGTCATTTCAAGAATATTATATAAAGAGAATCATACAGTATGTAACCTTTGGGGATTGTGTTCTTTTTTTTCCAGTGCAATTCTTTGGATTGTTAAATGTATCAGTAGTTTATTGATTTTGTTATTCTTGAGTAATATCCTGGTATCAATGTACCATACTTTGTTTAACCAATCACCCACTGAAGAATATCTTGGTTGTTTCCAAAACAATGTAAAACTACAACTAAAGTTATATAGTAACATTTTATAGTGTAGTCCATGATCAATTTTGAGGGGTTTTTTGTTTTTTTGCTGTGTGTGTGTGGTGGGGGGGGTTATGTGTGAAGGATTTAGTCCAGGGTCTCATGCATGCTAGGTGAGTACTATCAGATAACCGTACCCCTAGCACCCAGTTATTTATTATATAAATTGTGAAACTTAGGCCCCTCCCCTCCCCTCCCCTCCCCTCCCCTCCCCCGCTTTGTCTCTTCTCCCCTTGCCTCTTCTTTTTTATTTTTTTCCATTAAGTTTATTGGTACATTTTAGGCATACAATACAGTTACATTCATCATTGCAAACTTGTACCTTTACATGATGTATCTTGGTTCTTTTCTCCATTCCCCTGCCCTCCCTATTTACAAAGACTTTGTTTCCATTTTTTCCTTTTCTCATATTTTTCCTTTCCCTTCTTTCCTTTTCCCTACCCCTCCCACTTCCCCTACCCCTTTACAGCTTTCCTACCTATTTCACATTATCAATTATACATTTTTTTTTTTTTTGGTACTGGGGATTGAACTCGGGACCTTGGGCTTATGAGGCAGGCAGTGGAACCACTGAGCTAAATCCCCGGCCCTATCAATTATACATTTTGATCCTTATTTACACTTTCAGTTTCTCACACCAGAGAAACTATTTGGTATTTACACATGTGTGTCCTGTTTATTTCACTTAAGAGTATGGCCTCAATGTGCATCCATTTAGCTATAAATGTCTCTAGTTTCTCATTCTTTATGGCTGAGTAGTACTCCATTTTATGAAAAAACCCCACATCATCTTTATCCAGTTTCCAGTTGATGGGCACTTGGGCTGCTGCCAAGTTTTAGCTATTACAAACTATGTCACTATAAACATGGGTGCACATATATCGCTGTGATATGATTCTTTTGGAAAGATACTCAGCAGGGGAATAGCTGGGTCAAATGGGACCTCTAATCCTAGTTTTTTGAGGTATTTCCATATTGATCGCCAGGGTGATTGCACCAGTCTGCACCCCCACCAACAATGGAGAGGTGTTCCTTTCTCCCCACAACCCTGCCAACATTTGTTGTTGGTTGATTTCTTGATAGAAGCCATTCTTTCTGGGGTGAAGTGGAATCTCAGTGTTGTTTTCATCTGCATCTCTCGAATGACCAGTGATGCTGAACATTTTTTCATGTTTATTTGCTGCTTTTACTTCTTTGTCTGAGAAATGTCTGTTGATTTCAGATGCCCATTTTTGAATTGAGTCTTTATATTTGGAGGATCTGATTTTTTTCAGTTCTTTATGTATTCTAGATACTAGACCTTTGTCTGAGGTACTGCTGCTAAAAATTTTTTCCCATATTGTAGTTTGTCTCTTAACTCTGTTGGTGGTTACTCTTGCAATGCAGAAGCTTTTTAATAAAATGAGATCCCAGTTGCTGATTCTCTGTGCTCGTTCCCATGCTACTGAGGTTTTGTTCATAGTCTTTTCCTATGCCAATGTTTTCAAGATTTCTACCTAACCTAACTTCCAGCAAGTTTAGTGTTTCTGTTTTAATATTTAAATCTTTGATCCACTTTGATTTTAGTTTAGTGCATGGTGAAAGATATGGGTCTAGTTTTAATCTGTGGCAGGTTGAAATCCAGTTTTTCCAGCACCATTTATTAAAGAGGCTATCTTTCCTCCAGTGAGGGTGGTTGGCTCCTTTGTCAAAGATGAGGTGGCTGAGTATGTCTGGAGTTGTGTCTGCATCTTCTAATCTTTTTTTTTTTTTGTACCAGGGATTGAACTCGGGTCGTTGTGCTTGCGCAGCAGGCGACGAAACCACTGAGCTAAATCCCCTCCCCTGCATCTTCTAATCTACTCCACTGATCCTGGGGTCTGTTTCTTTGCCAGTACCATGCTGCTTTTATCAGAGTAGCTTTGTAGTATAGTTTCAAGTTGGGGATTGTGATACCCCCATCATGTGTCTGTTGCCTAGAATTGCTTTTGCTATTCTAGGTCTCTTCTGGTTCCAAATGAATTTTTGGATTCTTTTCTGTGAAATATACTGTTGGGATTTCAATCACGACTGCATTGGTTTTTGTTTTCTAACACTGGAGTTGGACCCAAGGCCTTTGCACTGAGCTACATCTGCAGCTCTTTTCATGTTTTATTTTAAGAGAGGATCCCACTCAGTCACTGTATCGGTCAGTTCTTACTAGAGGAACAGATTTAATGCAAGATATACAAATATGTAAGAATTTACAAGATTGGCTTACAATGGCCGCCCACAGAGTAAAATGAGGAAGAGTGTGAAAGATCTGTGTGTAGGTAGAGATCTGAAGAATCAAGTTGAAGGCCTGCAGCTCACTGTAGTGTCCCCAGCAAGTCCAAATAAGGAGGCCAAAGGGTCTGCATCATAAGACTGAAGAGTTGGTGCTGGCGGGCAAAGGATCTGTGCTGGAAGACTGCAAATGATGGCCAAGGTGAAGGCAAAGACTGGAGCTCTACTTGTACATCTCTTTTTTTATTCATGAAAAGAAAACCAAATTTCATAAGAGAAGAACAATGGTTAATACACTGTGCATCATTATCTTCAAAGTAGTTACTCAGAATACAAGACATAGACCAAAAACATTCCTACAAAGAAGAAACAAACAGATAATGACACAAAACTTCTGTGCCCTCAGCACTGCTGCTGAGCCACACATACTCAGTTTTCTAGTAACACTATATTTCCAGGATTATACAATATAAAGATTTGTATAGCATAACAAGAAACGGATTCCTCTTTCATGGGGCCATCAGTCAAGGACTGATGTGGTGATTTGAAGATGTCTGATTCCTAGGCTTCTACTTTTTTCACCTTCAATATGTATCTTGTACTGCAGTCTAGGGTAGCTATTCTAGATCCTTTAATCACATTAACATTCCCACCAGTTGGCAAAGGAAGGAAGAAATTAGAGAGCATTATGTCTTTTATCTTTAAGGCTCAAATGAAAGTTGTATACCACTTCAACTCATACCCAGCAGTAATCAAGGCTGAGAAGAACACTTTTTATCTGGTATGTACCTTGCTAAAACTTGGATGTTCTATTACTAAAGAAAAACATAGATCTTAGTAAATAATAGTACTGTCCCAAGGTGTGAGGGTACCATTGTTTATACATTTTTGCTTAATGTTTCTGTTTTCAAACTGACAGTTCAGCGCCACTTTCCTCTTTGCCCTGTGCCCTAATGCCTAAAACCTGCATGCTTCAATCTTTCAAAAAAAATAAATTTCTCATATTCTTCAGGAGGAAGAAAGGAATAGAATAGTGCTCTGACTGAGTGGTTCCAGGGGAAAAGACTTCAGACCTCAGTCTGGCTTACCGCATAAGTCCTCTGTGTAAGTCACCTTTCTGACACTGACAGAATACATAGGAAAATTAACCTTAAGAAGGAAAGTTTTTTTGTTCATTTATTTATTTGGAGGAAAGATTTATTTTTGTTCATCGTTTCACAGGTTACAGTCCATGGTCCCTTGGCCCCATCACTTTGAGTCCAAGGTGAAACCAGACATCATGGCAGGTAGTACATGGCAAAACAAAACTGGTCACCTCATGGTGGCCAGGAAGGGATGAGGGGGATGTCCACCATCTCCCAGTAATGCCATCAGATTAAGAATCCATTGAATATTGCTGCATTGTGGACAAAGACTTCAACATGAACATTTGGTGGACATTCCAGATCCAAATCATAAAATGCTCCTCTGGTACTTGATGCTTCCAAGGTTTAGAGCTTTCTAGAATATGCAGGGCATATTATCTCATTATCAAAATGTCCCCACCACAGTATCTTAAATTCTAGCTTCCTTTGTTCTACTAAATCAGATGCCACATCTCCATCTATATTATATCATCCAGAATTTGAAATATCTTACCAGTAGTATTTCTTTTTTCTCTTCTTGTCCTCTTGGTGTTGCCCCTTCACAATTGTTTACCATTTTGATGGAATTTCTTCAAGAAGAGAAAAGGCACATCGTTAATTGGCCATGTTTGACTGAAAGCTATTTACAGCTTTGTGTGAAATGTGCTTATCAACCATGCCTGTTTCTGTTGATGTTTTTAGCCTTGGCACTCTTAACTTTCAGAAGCAATTTGAGGAAGACAAGCAAAGAAAACTGAAGAGAAATTGGCTACAAGGAAGAGGACTGTCATGTCACAGAAGCTGTGAGGAGAGGGCTGGGGGTGGGGAGGGGGCGCAGGACCCCAGGCGGGGGTCCTGGAGCTGAGGGCCAGTTCCCATCCCCCAGAAGCATGGCATCGTGTGCTGAGGAGCCCTCTGAGCCTGCTGCCCCACTGCCTGCTGGGGTTCCCCCACTTGAGGATTTTGAGATGCTGGACGGGGTTGAGGACGCAGATGCTGAGGAAGAGGAGGAAGAGGATGATGATGACCTGAGTGAGCTGCCACCACTCAAGTGTTACACCCAGTGAGAGAGAACCAACCAGAGACCGATATTAAATCCACACAGGAGTTTATTACCGGCCGGGACCCAGGCCGAGCATCGGACTCGAGCCTCGACTTGGGGTTGACAAACATGTTTTATACACCTTTGAGGCCAACAGTTTCTAGGCCCCTCTATGGGATAGAACTAGTAAAGCAAGCAAAAGGTACAGAAGTGGAAGGTCCTGCTGTTAGAACATTTGTAAAACAATAGTTGATTAATTGTTGTTTCTTCTTTTTTTGGTACCGGGGATCGAACTTGGGACCTTGCGCTTGTGAGGCAGGCGCTGGAACCACTGAGCTAAATCCCCGGCCCAAATTGTTGTTTCTAAGAGACTCTCTAAGGGGAGGAGGGTTTTGTTGTTGTTGTTGTTAAGTTCTTTTATTGGTACATTGTAGGTATACAACACAATTACATTTCTCACTGGGAATTGTACCTTTACATAATGCATCTTGGTTCTTATTTTTTCCCCATTCCTAGCCCTCCCTTCATGCCCTCCACGCTTCCCTATTTACAAAGACTTTATTTCCATTTTTTCCATTTCTCAGCATTTTTCCTTTCCCTTCTTTCCTTTCCCCTGCCCCTCCCACTACCCCTACCCCTTTGGACCTTTTCTTCCTATTTTGCGTTATCGATTATTCATTCTAAGGTACATTTTAGGTGTACAATATAATGATATCCATCGTTGGAAATTTGCACCTTTACATAATCTCTCTTGGTTCTTATTTTTCATCCTTGCCCAGCCCTCCCTTCAACCCCTCCACTCCTCTTTACAAAGATTTTGTTCCTATTTTTCCATTTTCTCATATTAATGCCATTCCTTTCTATCCTTTCCCCCAGCCCTCCCACTTCCTTCCCCTTTGCCCCTTTTCTTCCTATTTCACATTACCTATTATACATTTTAGTCCTTATTTACACTTTCAGTTTCTCACACCAGAGAAACTATTCAGTATTTATTCATGTGTGTCCTATTTATTTCACTTAAGAGTATTGCCTCAATGTGCATCTACTTAGCTATAAATGCCTCTAATTTCTCATTTTTTATGGCTGAGTAGTACTCCATTTTATTTAAAAAACAACATTATGGAGATACCTCAAAGAACTAGGACTAGAACTCCCATTTGACCCCACTGTTCCACTGCTGGGGATCTTCCCCACAGAATTAAAAGAATCATACCACAGTGATATATGTGCACCCATGTTCATAGCAGCACAGTTTGTGATAGCTAAAACTTGGAAACAGCCCAAATGCCCATCAACTGGAGACTGGATAAAGAAAATGTGTTTGTTTTATAAAAAGGGAGGAGGTTTTTAAGCTTCCTCCTTCTGAATTCACCTAAAGGGCAGGCAGGTGGGTCAAGCAGCAATATGGATTCTGTCTTGCTAACTAGGGTCTTTCACGAGGACATGGGACAGTCCCCAGTGGAGGAGGCTGAGCAGCCTGGGGTGCTGGCCCGAGAGTTCCTGGGCTCTGTGGAGCCTGTGGCTGCGCCAGCTCTGGCCCCCAAAGAGTGGCTGGACATTCTGGGGAACAGGCTGCTGAGGAAGAAGATGCTGGTCCCGGGCCCACCCAGCTCGGGCTGCCCCACCAAGGGCCAGGTGGTCACGGTGCAGCTGCAGATGTCGCTGGAGAACGGCACGTGGGTGCAGAAGGAGCCCAAGCTGGCCTTCACCCTGGGGGACTGCGATGTCATCCAGGCCCTGGACCTCAGCGTCCCCCTCATAGACGTGGGCGAGACGGCCATGGTCACTGCCGACTCCAAGTATTGCTACAGCCCTCAGGGCAGCAGGAGCCCCTACATCCCCATGCACGCGGCACTGTGCCTGGAGGTGACCCTGAAGACGGCAGTGGACCGGCCCAACCGGGAGCTGCTCACTGGCCAGGAGCACGTGGCTCTGGGCAACCAGAAGCGTGAGTGTGGCAACGCCCACTACCCGCGGGCGGACTTCGTGCTGGCCTCCAACTCTTACGACCTGGCCATCAAGGCCATCACCTCCAGTGCCAAAGCGGACATGACCTTCGAGGAGGAGGAGGAGCAGCTGCTGCAGCTGAAGGTCAAGTGTCTCAACAACCTGGCCGCCTCACAGCTCAAGCTGGACCCCTGCCACGCCGCCCTTCTCTCCTGCAGCCTGGTGCTAGAGTGCCACCCCGACAACATCAAGGCGCTTTTCCGCAAGGGCAAGGTGCTGGAGCAGCAGGGCGAGTACAGCGAGGCCATCCCCATCCTGCGGGCGGCACTGAGGCTGGAGCCCTGCAACAAGACAATTCACGCTGAGCTCTCAAAGCTGGTGAAGAAGCATGCGGCACAGCGGAGCACAGAGACTGCCCTGTACCAGAAGATGCTGGGCAACCCCAGCTGGCTGCCTGCCAAGTGTCCCAGCAAGGGCGCCTGGTCCATCCCATGGAAGTGGCTGTTTGGGGCGACCTGTTGCCCTGGGGGCTGTGGCTCTCTCTGTAGTCATCCCTGCCAGGAACTGACCACCCAGGTGGCCGCCTCTCCCTCCTCACACCATGGGCCCCACCCCGTCCCTCCTCCCCCAGGCTCCCTGTCCACTGCCCGCTGGCCTGCTGGCCTAGCCCCTCCCCACGGGCCGGGGCAGGAAGGACTGTGAACGGAGTGACAGGCCTACGGAAGGCTGAGGACGGTGAGGTGTGGCCCGGAGGGAGGGAGCGGCCGGGGGTGTGTGTGTGTGGGGGGGTGCTCCTCCAGACTGGCTCCCTGCCCCCACCCTGTTCCCAGGGTCAGGCCTCAGATTCTCTTTTCCACAGCCCCGGGCGGCCTGCCCCCAGCCCCGGCCCAGCACCAGCCCTCCCACCTGCCTATTGCCCTGTCCACTTCCCACAGTGAAATAAAGCCCCCCCCACCCCCCCAAAAAAGAAGCTGTGAGAAGAAATTATTTCAAAAATAATAGAGTAGTCAGCTGTGTCCCCAATGTAGCAATATTTGATGGCATTATTAGGAAATGTTGGAAGATGAGACAGATAAGTGACCATCAGATTTGACGGCATGGACTTATTGGTGAGTTTGCCAAAAACTGGTTTCAATAAAGTTATGAGGATTCATGTAAAATGGATAGAACAGTCATCGATACCAGACATGGGATTAGAAAGATGGAAGAAGATTCATCAGATAGAACTGACCCTTCTACGCACAAATACTGTATTATCAGTTATACCTGCTCACTAAAAATTTTTGTATCCTTCAAAAAATTTTTGTAACACTTACTGGTTTGCACAAATTGTAGTTTGGTACTTGGTAATTTCATATTCATGGTAAATTTATAGAGCATAGCTACTGCAAATGACAAGAACTCTCTTCTTAAGTGGAATACTATATGTGACTTGGTAATTCTTTAAATGTAAGGAAAGGGTTTCTGTCTTCAGCAAACAATGATGCCATTCATTAAAATGAGAAATAGAGGAAAAGCAACTATTTTTTAGTACCGGGGATCAAACTCAGGACCTTGCATTTGCGAGGCAGATGTGGCACCACTGAGCCAAATCTCTGGCCCTCAGAAAAGCAGTTTTGAGGGAAGAACCATAGGGATCAGAAATAATTTTAGTTATTGACATATTGAATTAGAGGTTCCTGAAAGATACTCAACTGAACATGTTAGTAAGTCCATCCACCTCTGGGATGGTTTAGGTTACAGTGCTCTTTGAATTCAGTCTGTATGTGTTACGCATGTTTTTAAAATTTTTTATTAGTACACGTTTGCAGTACCTAATGATTACATTCCTTGTGGGGAGTTGATACATGTACACAACATATCTTATTCTTTTTTCATCCCCTTTCTTTCCAATTGAGTCCCTATTCCTCCATCTCTAGGTCTGCTTCTCATATGCAAAAGCTCTGTATGTTTCCAATTGTCTATCTTTTACTTTGTCTTTAAACTATTTATACTTTGGGTTTCTCATTTAAGTGTGGTTTAAGTCTGATAGTTATTTATTTGTTTTCTAGTTGATCTATTTGTGATAGTGAGGTATCAAGATCCTCCATTATAATCACATCAATGCTTATCTGGTCATTTATGTACATTAGTGTTATTTTATGCAGTTTTGTGCACCAGTATGACAATTTTTACCTTTTCCTGTTGTACTGTTCCTTAACCAATATGTAGTGACCTTCTTTGCCTCTTCTGATCAGTTTTGGCTTGAAGTTCACTTTGTCAGAAAATAGCATAGCTACTTCTGCTTGCTTTCAGACTCCTGTTGCATGGAACCTTGTTTTCCATCCTTTGAATTTTTAGTTCATAAGTTTCTTTTGGATTAAATGTGCTTCTTGCCCAGTATGTCCCAGACTTACAAATAATTCAGATTTGTTCTAAGTCTGACACAGTGACTGCATTGGCACAGCAGAGTTCACATGTTCCACGATGTTGGCCTTTAAGGTTTGTGTTCAGAAGTCTGCCGTAACTTTAATGGGTTTACCTTTATAAGTGATGTATTGCCTTTCTCTGTGTGTTTTTAAGATTCTGTCCTTATGTTGTACTTCTGGGATTGTGACTATGATGTGTCATTTTTGATCATCACTGTTTGGGTTCTGTATGACTGAGTTATCTGTTTGCTAAATTCTTTCCCCAATCTTGGCTCAGCTGTGTCTCCTAGTTCTGACACTCTTCCTCACATTGGTCACTTTTGCTGCCCATACTTTCAGTTTAATTTTTTTATCTCCTGGGTTTCTTGTTCTTGTTTTTTCCCCATTTTCAAATGAAGATTTTATTATTCTGGATTTTTTTTTCCCCCTTTTACCACATCATATAATTCAGCCATTTGATCTTTTATTTCCTTCCTGTTGTTGCCCTGTGATCAGCTTTGGGAAAGCTGGGATTTTTGGAGGCATTTTGTTGCCTTGTTTTCTGTTGATTTTTAGGCTGAGGGTTAAGGGTCAATTTGAGTGGCAGTAATTTTTTATTATGAAAAAATGAAACCAAATTTTATAACAAAATAATCGGTGAATAACAACAGTTAATACACTGTGTATCATTGTCCTCAAGGTAGTCAGAGAACAAGACATAGACCAAAAAGATTTTTACAAAGAAGAAATAGCTAATTACAAAAAACTTGCTTTACAATGAAGATAGACTAGTGTGACAAATGAAACAAATTAGCATATTCATTAACATATTTCTCCTGGCTTGAACCTCTGGTGGGACGTGCGTAATTGTCTCATCAGGTGGCTTGTACAGTAAAGTTAATAAAATTAAATTAATTTAAAAATCTGTAAATGGGCCAACTCTAGTTTATTGCTTGAACTTAAATAACTACTGCCTAAATATAAATATTAATACTGCTCATACCAATTTTTAAAATCATTACAGTAATCAACAAATTTATTTCATTACATTAAAAGAAATTTATTTATATTCATTAATAGTTTATCAATCATTAATTTTCTAAATTTTGACATGGAAATCTTATAAGTACCCCATTGCTGGTGTATATAATGTGGTGTATATCATGTGGTGTATATAATGTGTATATAATGTGTGTTTACAGCTGCTGTAACACAAATAGCTGTATTAGAAATTTTTTACACCATCTCAGTATTTTCCTTAAGAAACTATAATATGGTGACATCTGGTATACTAAATCAACACTTTTCTTTGTGTTACTGTAATCAAAGACTTCCTGAGAAGTGATACAATGCACCTGATGGGACAGTCATGCATGTAACACTGAAGTTTGCATCCATTTACTTACGGATGCCTCTAATTTATCTTTTTATATGGCAGCATTATACTCCATTGTATATAAATATCACTTTTTCCTTATCCATTCATCTGTTGATGGACATATGTGCTGTTTCCAGGATCTAGCTACATATTATAAATTGTGCTGCTGTAAACATAGGTATGCATGTATCGCTGTAATATGATTTTAACTCTTTTGGGAAGATACCAAAATGTTGGTGGGGATGTGGGATAAAATGGAAACATTTTATTAGTAGTATCAAGATCTATTTCGTAAGTGTATGCTTACCAGTACTATGATATTAGCTTTGCTTGCATTTTGGTATTTATCTACGTCTTCGAACTACTCAGTTTAATAGGCTTGGACTTGGTTGCTGTATTGCAAGGAGAGAATCCTTACAGGTTATGTCAACATCAGTAGATCCAACCATACATCAGTCATATGCATTAAAACTTGTGTTTTTAAAAACAATTTTACCTTTATCAGTGGCACATACTGAGTGTATTATACTGCTACTAACAGGTAGACTGTGACATGGAGAGAGGAAGGAAGGAAGGAGGTTGGAAGAGAAAAATGAAGATGATAATTCATTATGATGACAAGGAAAAAGAAAAATAGCAATAGATAAAAAACAGATGATCTGACTCTATTGGAATTATTTTATAGCTGAAGTGAGGGCTAGTGTTGAGGGGATTTGAGAATGTGGGAGCGGGAGGAAGGGATTCAGAGGGAATGTTATAGTTGGAGATTGGGGGAAGCTGTGAAAGTGTTAGAACGTATTACAGTAATATGTTGGTAGTTAGCTTATGTTTGGATTCCCTGTGCACAATTTTGGTGAAGGTTACCCTGACTTGCCCGTGAAAGGTACTATTAAAACACTGATTCATTCTTATTCTCTTTGCGCACATACAGACACCTCCGACATATAAGTCAGATGAAAGGAGAAATAAAAGAGGGGGAAGATAAAGGAATAGAAATAAAGAGTGGAAAAAGAGAATAGATAACCAAAGGGGGGAGAGAGGAAAGAAGAGGAAGACGAAAAGAAAAGAAAAAGCCAAGCAGTTGTAGAAACACAAAATCATAGCAACCTCGCAGTCCTGTTTGTATTAATTAATCCTGTCTGAGTTAAATTGCTGGACCCTCTTCTTCCCCATGCTTTGTTCAGTTGTCTGCTAGTGAGCAAGGTTGCTTGTAGACTCAGATGGCACTCTTGGTCTGCCTCCTGGCTGCAGGCTGTGTTCAGGGCATGGCTAACTATGGGCCTTTGCATTGGTCCAACCACCTCAGTTAATATTGGGAGGCAGGTGTAATTGGCCCAGCATCCAGTTCTTGGAGCAACAATAATGTTGATAGCACAAAGATAATCCAGATATTAGCATAAGGTAAAATCCAATCAAGGGCCACAACATGCCCGCACTGGTGATCATCCACAATAATAGGGTCAAAGACAAACCGAATGTTGACATACCATAATAGCCAATAAAAACTGCCACTGTACTACCCTTAACAGAAGAAGAGAGATCTTCAATAGCATTATAGACACAAAGACAAAACAAATATTGACATACACTAAATGTCTACTAAATGCAGCATTAACAATAGAACAAAGTTGTACAACCATTAACAATAGAAAATAATTCAATAATAATAGCATAAACTAAGTATCTGAAATTAATGCTTAATAGTAAGTGGTACTAATAAAAATGAAGGCATTGGAAAGGGAAAAATGAAAGCAGTAAAATTTGAAAAATAACAGGAAGATGAGAAAAAGGAAAAAAGTTAGATGAAGGATCCAATTAAAGAGTAAAAGAAAATTAATAGATTTAGGTTAATATAACAGAGCAAACAAGAAAACAAAGAAAAATGATGAAAAAGAATAAAAGAGCAAAAGAAAGGAAAACCAAACCCTGAAAAACCAACAAACAAAAAGGTAAATGAGTAAAATTTCATGTGTTTGAATGAGTGCTCTGTTTTCAGGACTTGCACTATTGAAATCCACAGCTATAGGGGATGGAGAATGGGTGACTACTAAGTCCTACTTTGTTTCCTTACTCCCTTTTTGTGTGAGTGAGTTGAGTCCTGTCCCACCCTTTCTGCAAGGCATGGTCAGTCATGTGGTGTCTGCCCTAGGGGGGATACATTCCCTTCAGCTGCTCCAGTGTCCCTGTCCTTGGAGCTGCCACCTTCTTGCCTACCCCCACCCATGGAGCTGGGGTTAGGTGTCCAGCCTGCTTTCTTCTTGTCTCTGTGTTGTCTTCAGTTTCTCCAGTTTCTATGTGATTTCTCATTTTTCTGTGAACAGTTTTTTTTTTGGTTGCCAGAGTTTTCTTCCTTTTCTTTTCACTAAGTTACTGTTTTCACTGTTGACAGTCCATGCCCTGAACAGGCTGTGATATGCTGCCCAACTTTACACTGCCATTTTAACTCCAATGCATGGTTTTTAAACCAGAATGTGGGATGAGATCAGCCATGGATAATGTGTGCAGTAAGAATGGATAATAGTCTAGAGCATAATCTTTAGAAATGCCAGTAGTGATGAGATGAGTAAAGGAAGAGCATGCCTTTAAAAAGGATCCTAAAAGCTGAGTGCAGAGAGGAAAAAAATTTTAAAAATTAAAAAAAAAATAATACAAATAGTTAGGGGTGGGGATTTAGCTCAGTGGTTCTGGCGCCTGCCTTGCAAGCGCAAGGTCCCGCGTTTGATCCCCGGTACCAAAAAAAAGAAATTCAATTCCTCAGACATCCTAGTCACATTTCAAACGCTAGGCAGTCCATTGACTATTCTATTGGAGAGTATAGATAGACAACACTTTCACTATTGTAGAAAGTTATATTAGTAATCCCCTAGACATTCAAATCTTGCCAGCTGTCTCATTAATGTTCTTTATAGCAAAGGAAAAGAAAAAACAAATAGTTTTTCTGGTTCAAGATCTATTGCATGATCATGTTACATTTGGTTGTCAAGTCTATTTAGTAGCCTTTAACCTGTAGTGTTTTCTCAGAATGCATTTTTCTTTCAGGAGCTTAACATTTTTAAAGAGTTATAGGCCAATTATTTTTTAGGATGTCCCCCATTCAGAGTTTGTCTTGTGTTTCCTCAATATTACTTTTGGGTAATAGATTTTGGGGGAAAATACTACAGAAGTACTATTGCATCTTTTTCAGTGCATTGTATTTGAAGGCCTGTGATACCAGTTTTTCCCATTACTCTTTGATTTATCAGGTTTCTCCATGGTAGAGTTGGAGAAAGTATTTTACACCTTACAATCAGTAAGTATCTTGTGAGGACATATTTTAAGACTCTGCAAATACTTTGTTTTACTGTTGATGAATCTTACTTGAAACAATTAGGGTTATTTGTGGAATGGTATATTTTTTCTTTTCAGTTTTGAATTTTGTTTTGAATTAATTTAGATTTAGTTTATTAATTAAGTATTTTTGTGGTACTGGGGATTGTACCCAGGGCCTTTGCCCTGAGGTATATGCTCAGCCTTTTAAAAAAATTGTTTTTCTGAGAGAGTCTCACTAAATTGCTAAATTGCCCAGGCTGGACTCAAACTTGCCATCCTTTTGCCTTACCTTCCCAGACTGCTGGGATTACAGGTATGCACCACCACACCTGATTAGATTTATTTTTAAAAGTTACAGGAAGTTGTACCTCTTTTTCCCCAAATGTTAATGTCTAACATAATCATAATTATTGTACAGCATATAGAAAACAGAAAATTATCATTGATAAAATATTAACGCAATTTACAAAATTTAAATTTTGCCAATTTTTCAGCTGTCTTTCATAGCAAAAGAAAAATGTCATTCAGAACTTTTCCAAATGTCCTACTGTTCTCATTTTGATCTAGTATCTCTAGTATTTAGTTGTTGTGTCTCTCTGAACCCCTTCCTCAGACTTTGTTTTTATTTCATGAAAAAATGGTGATATTTTCCCTCATTCCGACATTAATATTACATTTATTAGTTCCCTATGATGAATGTTATCGCTTGCATATCTAAAATTTACCAATAAATGTTTTGCTTAAAAAACAAAAAGTAAATAAAATAAAATGAAAAAAAAATTAGATGGAACTATAGTTTAAAAACTTTCCCTTTTCATTTTACTTACTATTGTTAATAAGGGCTAATAGGGTCCTTCATTCTGTGTTTAAATTCCATTACTATTAGTTATTTTGATTTAACATTATCCTAGATTTGACCAATGAGAGATCTTCAGGCTGGTTTATATTCAGGCTGAACATGTCACCTGATAAAATGGGACAGCATTGTTTTGCAGTACTGCTAAAATTTAATTAAAAGCTGTATGAATTATGGGCATTCTTTATTAGCTAAATATCTTAAAGCTATTTAAAATATTTAAATCATCATATATAGTTCTAAAAGGCAAGGTTATTTGTTATGTGAATGTATCTCATTTCTAGATTATTCTCTATCTCATTACTGAAAAAAGATTTCCTTTCTTTTTCTTTCTCTGTTTTTCCTTGTTTTTTGTGTGTGTGTGTGTGGTGCTGTGTGAGACCTAAGTGACTCCATTTTAAAATTTGGCTCCATCTTAGAGTGAGGTGGCCCATGTACTTTGCCCACCTGCTTGTGATAGTGTTCAGCCGTCCCCTGGCAACAGCTAATCAGTAGTTACCCTAATGTCCCAGGTGTTCTTTTCAAATAGCAAGGCACAACCAATCAGGTTTAATTGCCAATCTAGAACCTTGCTGTAACCAGTATAAAAACCCCTGCTGATTTGGAGTCAGGGCTCTCAATCTTGACCCGCTGCGTCGGTGACGGTTGAGAGTCCCTGCTCGAGCTGGAATAAACGACCCTTGTGTGTTTGCATCGGAATCGGCTCCTTGGTGGTCTTTGGGGACCTCGCGATCTAGGCACAACAGCTGGATGTTGAACCCAGAGCCTCATGAATACTAAGCAAGCATCTAGTACTCAGCTACATCCCTAGCCTTCAAGATGTTTTCATTAGCTTCAAAACTTTGTAGCTGTTTAACTTGGGCAAACATTCACTATTTTTTCACTTTTCAATTTTGAGGAAGGCTATCATAGAATTAGCATTTATCTTGTTTTTGTGTGAGTGTATGTGTTTTGTTGTTTTGCTTGTTAAATATCTTCACTAAGGTCAGTGCTTGTGAGTCAAGGTCACATGGGGTTAGACTTGGCAGTTCATTCATATGAAGAAGTGTCTCTCTGTTAGGATCCTCATCTCTGTTGGAGGGGTATTTGAAAGTAGGGTAGGGACAGCTTCCTGGAAAGTCAGAATTGTGCACACACTGCCTAGCAGTGTGTTTGGCAACTCAGCACTCAGTAGATATTTACTGGATGAATTAATAACGGGCAAGGAGAGGCTCACCACCCTATTTCTTTTTTTTGTTTGTTTTTTTGTTTGTTTGTGTGTTGGCACTGGGGATCGAACTCGGGTCCTTCTGCTTTCAAGGCAGCTGGTGGCACCACTGAGCTAAATCCTCGGCCCTCTCCCTATTTCTTTTATGTTTAATTTTTAGATCATTTTTTAGTCATTGTTCACATGTGGGCCAATTTTTCTCCTGACGTTCTGCTGTCTGAATATTTATTGTTATCAAAACATTTTAAAATTACCTTCTGAGGGGAAACATGGATTGAAGCTTTCAAAAAAAGAATGGGAGTTTTATGTAAAAAAAATCAAGTGGTTTGTTTTCTCCCTTGCTGGCAGTCTTTAATATGTTAATTGGATGCTGTCACTCTCTTGGAGGTGGGAGAATACCCATATTTTAAAAACTTACTTAATGATAAACCAATTTTATCATTTTTCTCATTTTCTAAGTGATTATGATGAACAGTGGTAATTGCTCATCTGCTCTTTTAAAAATCTGTTTTAAGTTTCTTTATACTAATTGTTTTGTTTTTATTTTAATCATTTTTAAAAATTGATCTACTTTATATGCTTAAAATGAATTTTCTTACTAATCTAGACAGCCTTTTCTCAGCTAACTGTCATGACCTCAAAAGTTCATTGATTTCTCAAAAAGCTGAGCCTGTGCATTAGAAATAGCCTTAAGGAGATTACTCCTCTAAACATTTGTCACATACTTATTAGGCAAATTTAGTGCAAATTTTCCAAAACATTTAAATCTTTTGTAAGGCATTCTACACCTTGGTATGAGATGTTTCATAACCTGCTTAGAAAAAGTAGTAGAAATTTCAAATATTCAAAGAATGTTGAGTCAGTCTCTTAATGACAAAATTATACAGAGTAAGAAAAATGTCTATAGAAATAGAACCAAGAGGAGTCTATATAAATAGTAATGTGAAGCAGAGTGAATTCCTTTTTAGCTGTAACATCACATTTTTTGCATGTTGCACACATTGTTTAGCTGTTTCTAAACACATTTCCATTTACGTCACTTGTAAAAATTGCCTAGCCTCATATTCTGGAAAACTGACAAAGTTGTAATGAACAGATGCAGATTCCATAATTGTAATTGGCTTTTACTATAATTTGCTGGCCCATGCATCACTAATTATTTCTATTTTTCACCTTACAAATTTGAAAGGCTTTCTCTCAGGGTGAAGCATTTTTATTGCCTTTTTAAAAAATCAGACCTTATTACATAATAATGTATAGGCTCTCTGCTCACCTATATTTAAACTTAGAATTTTTTGAGTGCCTTTTTTACATTCTGTTGATTTTTTACTTCACATAATCTTTTAATTTTCCTTCTGCATGTCTCAGAGAAGCACACTGGTTTAAAATGTAGGCCCCTTTATATTGCATTTTTCCTGTTATTAATGATTTCTTGTTTTAAAATGAGATCTTATAGAATATAATTTACCTATTTTGCTTTTTACAATCAAGGCTATGTTTGGAATGAGTAATAAATATTAATGGAACCCCAAGTATTAACAAAAAAGATATATTTTTGTATTACTTTATTTTGATAGAATTTCCCAACAATACCATTGCAACAACTGTCAGTTTTCAAAGTAGGACTTGGTGACTCTCTGATGGGTTTAAAGGGAGCAGATAGTATGCCTCTATGTACAATGCATGTGCATTTTCAGATAAAATGAAATAAATCTGAAAAATCCTAGCCTATAATGGTTTCTGACTACTGGTTAATTTTGTTCAATAAGCAGAGAAGAGACTATTTATTCATGAAAAATGACTATTTTAATTATTTTTCAGTGTTTATAGGTTCTATTCATTAAGTACCAAAATACAGAGCAAGCGTTTTGGCATATTGTTGCTCGCTGTAAGGAAGATTTAATAGCTTGTTATGGACTATTAATATAAACAGAAGTCATTTAGAGTTCAGATATATATTTAGAACTAACACGTGTGCAAAAAGATACAAAGTGAATCAAGAAATTCTAGAAAAGGTTGTTTGAAAGGAGAAACTGCTATTTTCAAGCTCACATTGCTTAAATAAATATGGACAAATGATTTAAATGTTTTCTTTGTTTTGAAAATTTTTGATGAGCCACAAATAGCAACCTAGAATTGACAGAATTAAGTCAGTGAAAGTATGAAACTTTCTATCTAAAATAATAGTTACAGAATTATAATGTAATTTAATTTCAAGGGTAGTCTAGGAATCCAAAGTGGTTATGGTAGTTGTATGAGATGATTATAAACTAGACAAAACTCTCTGAGATTAGTAGTAAAATGCTGCTTGTTACTCTTCATAACAGATTTTAAATAATTATAATATAGTTTTCTCTGACTTGCAAATGTCTTTGTAACACTTTTTGCATAAAGAAGAAAAAAAACACCTTCGATTTCCAGATACCTATTGAGCAAATCTTAATAGGAATTCAAGTGAACAAGTTGTTCAACTTCTAATTTGGTGAGTAGTCATTATAATATAGAAAGCACAGACTAGGTAGGTTTGATGCATGAATTTTGCAGCATATGGTAAACTAAAACCCTGGTGACCTTTGGGTCTTGTTGATCACATGCATGAAGATGATCACCTGCTAATCTCTAGTCATCACTGGTACACCCTTATGCAGCTGACAGATGGTTCTTACTTATGCTACACTGGCTCTTTTGGAAAATGTTTAAACATTTAATAATAATTTTATAATACAGAATTATAAAATAATGAATATTTATATCAAATGAAGACAATTTTAAAGTAAGATTTAGCATTGTCAATATATATATATATGTCCATATTTTTAAAATTCTAGACATCAATCATTTTCTGAGAGTCATAGACATGAATGACTGTGTTCAGCTTGTCACTGCACAGAGATACACATGTGCTCACACATGTGAGCTCACGTTTTCATATGTACACTATGTGTTATTTTCTTGTAGGACTCATAAATCTACTTCTCATACTTTGGTATAAAAATTCTGGGATCTTGTTAAAATCCAGATTGTGAGTCAATAGTTGTAGAATGAGATTTGGGAATCTGCAATTGCAGTGGCTCCCAGCTCATAAATAATTTAGCTACTTAAAGGTCAACAAATTTTTTTGTAAAGGATTGGTAGTAATGTTTATGCTTCGCAGGCCGAGAAGCAAAACTGAGGATATTATGTGTGTACTTACATAATAAGAAAAAGAAAACAGATGCCCACAAATTTTTTGTTGATCAAGTACAATTAATAATCATACCGCAAAAACATTTTTGTGGTATAATGATGTAATAAAAACACTACTTAGTAATACAGTGTAATCATTTATTGATGCAACTACAGAAACAAATCTCATAACCATTATGCTGAGTGAAAGAGGACTTACACAAAAACTACATACCACGTAATTCCATTTATATGAAGTTCTAGAAAATGTAAGCCAATCAATAGTAACAGAAAGCTGATCATAGTTTCCTTAGGCTGGGAGTTATGGGAAAGCTTGATGGCACAGGTACCTAAAGGTGCTGTTTGAATAATGGAAATGTTCTGTATTTTGGTTGTGGTAATAGTAATGAAGGTGCTTTATGTTTTCCAAAACATATCAAACTCGGGGAGACCAGCCGACATACTATGATGACATTCACACCGTAAAAAGGTCTATGTGGCTAGGAACTAAAGGACTATTGCCAACAGCTACGTGAGTGAGGCATCTGGGAGTAAATCCTACATCTTAAGTGGGCCTTCAAATGACTTTAGACCTTGATACAACTGTATAAGAGACTTGTATCAGAATCACCCAACTAAGCCATTCCCAAATTCCTATCAATAGAAACAAAAATGCCTAATAGTGAGAAATTATTTTCTTTTGTTCCTAAAAGTTAACAAATCTAACTGCCACAACCACTAGACCTAAAACTGCACTTTAGTTTTAGCACATATGAAGAATTATTAGCAGACAAAGGTCAGTATGCTCCCTGAAATTCCATCTGATTCCCTCTGCATATGATAGCCCATCTCCTTGACTTAATACATGCCTACTTTCTGTAACTTTTTGGCACACGTTGGCTCTGAATAGTCTTCAAATATGGATGAAGTGGTCAAACATTTTTATAAGTGTATAGTTTTAAGCTATCTTAGTAGTGTTAAACCATTTCTACTTTATCTAACATTACTTAGTAGCTAAGTTTATAAAAAGAATTGAATGAGGAGGCAGATGTTTCCAAAGAGGAGGCTCTTTGTTCGGAGTTAGATGTCCGTTCAAATCCTAATATTAGACATGTGATCTTCAGCTAGCTTCATAATCTCCTAGACTGAATTTCATGATAAGTTCAAATTGGTGATAATTATTTAGCATATTATCTGGAACTCAAAAATGTTAGTTATATATCACTATTGTTATCAAGTGACAATTACAGATTTAATGCTGTAGGGCTAAGCTAGCTAACTCTTGGTGAACTGTTATTCTAACCAGAGTTTTCAGATTTGTGTGAAGAGAAATCTGTTTCCTTTATTCAAAAGTAAATACTTTGTTGATGGTAGACCAATAGGGTTGTCTTTATTGAAGATGGCATATAACATAGAAATTTGAAATAAGGGATTTATGCTGCTGACATTTTGACTAGAAATTTTACCAAATTGTCACTGATGGATTATGCCAGCTTGACTTGATGCAAGAGTTTGAATTCTGAGATACAAACATATAATAAGTACCTTTGTTTACCATTTATTGGCATTATTACAGTGGCAAGCACACTGTATGCAGTGTGTAAATATTGCCTTATTAATATTAGCTTAATTGCTGTAAGTTGGGAGAATTAAAAATGAATAGCATTCTTAACTTTATAATGTACTACCATATGGTATCTTGAAGTTTAACAGAGGAAGAAACTAACTCATGGCTATTAAACATCATTTTTTTTACTGTCTTAATTGGTACAGATTCTAAGATGAAGTTCACATTAGAAGGATAATTATAGTTTTGACTCTGCCGAAGCTTAGTGAACACAAAACTTCATATACATCTTTATTTTCTTTTTCTGTTTAGTTTTTGCTTTTAAGCTGTTTGTTAAATGAACTTTTTCTTATTGTTACAATAACATGTCCCTTCCCTACCCCACACTTCAGGTAATAAAACAAAACAAAAATTACATATAGTTCTGCTTCCCACAATACTCACTCAATATTTCAGTCCATACTCCTATGGGCTCTATTTTAAAACATATCTACGTACATACTTGCATATATACCTAACACAGATATGTATGTACTTACATACCCACCCCAATAAACATGCCAAGAACACATTTTTCCATTTTAGTGTATTGAACTTATAGTGTCACTTTAATTATCAATTGCCAAGTGACTTCTCTATTAGGGTTCTTTTTAAAAAAGTGTTCTTCTATATAAGACATAAGATATAACATGTTAGCATATGTACAGCATATACATAATAAAATCCAGCAATACTTTTAATTCAGGTACTTTTTTCCTGTCTTATGAATTTAAAAAATTTTACAGGGTAGAATCTCATTTTTTTTCTTTTTGGCTTACTTTTGGGGCTAAGTTTAGATAGAATTTTCACTTCAAAGTTATGTAGGTGTTTATATATTTCCTAGTTCTCTTACACTTTTATTTTACATTTCGCTCCTTAATCCTTTGGTAAATATTTCAAGCACTTCCAAATCCAAATCTGGAGTATAGGGAAGGAGATGTGTAGATAAAACCAGTAACCATTACTTACATTTCACTGTACTGAAATATTTTCACAAGAACCTTGCAAGTCCTAAAAGTCTAGAGTTAAGAGAATCATTCCCCTCATCCTAATCTTTAGATAGTATTTTTGAAAACAAGTGTAAGAAATCAA
The DNA here is from genome assembly GCF_053883595.1 of Heterocephalus glaber. Classification (NCBI taxonomy): domain Eukaryota; kingdom Metazoa; phylum Chordata; class Mammalia; order Rodentia; family Bathyergidae; genus Heterocephalus; species Heterocephalus glaber. The sequence continues at coordinate 6,450 of NW_028258468.1, read as the reverse complement.
AATACACCATTCTGAAATAAAGGTCATTTTGAGTTGAAGACACTTGAAAAATACCAACTGCAAGGAAGGACGCTCTGATCTCCATTCCATTCTTACCTAAAAGTGGGTCCTAAAATTCCCGTGACAAAGGTGCCCTCCCTCAACCAGGAAGAGAAGAACATTAACACTGGAGATTAGGACTTGATGTCAAAATGAACCTGTACAAAGCTACTAAAATAACTTTTATCTTCCATTACATTTCCCCATATATTTTCTAGTTGCTGTCTCTCAATTTATTGCCCCCAGTCCAAGCCCCTTTGCCTTGATACATCCTCATAATTTATCAGTCTTTGTTTCAAAAGACTGTATAAACCTTTGGGCCCAACAGCTTCTTTGGCTCATTTTCCTTAAAAGGATTCCTATACATGTCAATATATTAAATAAAACTTGTGTGCTCCTCTTCTGTTAATGTTTCTTATGTTAGTTTAATTCTCAGGCATAGCTATGGAACCTAGGAGGGTAGAAGGAAATTTTCTTCCTCTACACAAGAAAGGAAACTTATTTCTTCCTCTGCCTTAAGGTAGTCAGTGATTTTTCACAGAGCTTAAGATTGCAGTCTTCCAAACCAAGCCCTTTTGGAACTGAAACAAAACCATTTTTCTCCTTAATGAGCACTTAGATCTTGGAAATGAAAGCAATATTATGAAGATTTTATTTTGGAAATTAGAAATAGGAATCAGGTCGCTTTTGTTATTACAGTAACAGTCCTGGGGATTGCAACTTTATTGGTGGTTTAATTTTAATGTTTTTCATTCCTACTATTGTATGATAGCATGGATAGCCAAAGACTAGCATGATTAGTCCAGAGTCTACTTAGGAGCCTGACGTGATCCACTAACAGTCTGGGGGAACAAAAACGGAGCCCAGCTGCATCCAAAAGGGCTTTCTCAAAGGCCTTGTCTGCTACTTCACCAATGTAATCCAAATATGCAGTAGAATCCTTGGTATATAGGTATTCTAATAATAATAATTATATTATTATTAGTTCAGCTGACATTTATATGACTTCGCATTTAAACAATGTTATATGACTTTTAAGTATATTGATTTACTCATTCTTCACAACATATGAGATATATATTGTTAATATTCTTATATTCACAGACAAAGACACTGACGAACAGGAGTTAAGTGACTTTTCTAAGCTCTAGTGGCTATTGACTTGCAGAGTCAAGATACAAATTTACACTAACTGGCTTCAGAGTTCAGCTCTTAACCATTAACTTCATCTTTTATTTGTTTATTGTTTATGATATTGAATGAATCAATGAAGCTCACAAGTGAATTGTCAAAATTAAAACATTGTCAGAAAAGAATTCAAGGTAATGGTTAAAAGAAATGATGTATTTTCTACCAGGAAGGTCAGGTGAAGAGATGGTAAAATGAGAATCTAATATTAAATGTTAGATAAATGTATGTATTTTTAAACTTTTCTTTTTTTGGTACTGGGGGATCGAACTCGGGTCCTTGTGCTTGCAAAGCAGGCGGCGGAACCACTGAGCTAAGTCCCCAGCTATTTTTAAACTTTTTATACTTTTTTACACTTTTTACACATTTTAACACTTTGATTCTTATCATTAAATGATTCTTTTTTTCTGATGTCAATTGTCATATCTCAGAATAATTTACTGCAATTTTATTGACTCTCAAAGATTTCTCAGTATTCAGACATTATCAACAAAAAGCAAGCTCTCCAACTCTGCTCAGATTAGAGCATGCAGTTAAACATTTTTGTATGTTTATTACTGATATTTGACTGACTGTAATATTTACATACATTCCAGTATTTTTGACCTGCAGGAAATTCCCCTTTAATTTATTCAGCTAGCAAATACTTACTGTAATGTGATCTAGGAACATACAATTTATCATAACCACTATTATGTGAAAAAGCAAGAAAAGCTTCAAAACGGTTTCGTGTCTTTTAAAAATTTATTCCACTGAAGGTCTTTTAAAAACTGAATTCAGTATGATCTTAAAAGTTAAGAAAGTAATATAAGTATCTTAAGCTAAGAAAATAAACATAGACCTGACTCATGCCAAGTATGTATTACCAGAGCTAAGTCACAGTCCGGGTCTTCATTACATATTTGTTTTGTTCTCTTGCCTTTATAAAATGATGATAATTTTTATGTTCAAAATTTGGGCAAAAGGGCAGATGTTCACATGTGATTTATGATGCTGATGTATTCTGCCTCTCTGTACTGGAACTAACAGAACTTACAGTCTGTTTAAAGATCTTCCAAAGAAATTAAGAATTGGGTATTTTCAACTCATAATGTATATTTTCTTTATTTTTTTCATAATGTATATTTTCAACATCAGTTATGGCTCCAAAACCTTACATACAACTGTGACAAAGTTATTTTGTGCTACATTAAAATAAAATCATAAGTTTCACATTATGTACATTTTAAAGCATGTTAATATTCTTACAATTTTTAGTTCAGCCTGGAGAATATCAGAATGCTTTCCATTATAAAGGTAATTCATGCTCATGATATGATGTTCTCCTATTGCAGAACAGGTTGAGTGGGAAAAGGTTTTTAAAAAGCCTCTTTCTCGTTACTTAAAAAATTTCCATGCATATACATATATGTCTCTTTTGGTTAAAAAAAGGACATAAAGTCTATTATTTTTTATATTTTCTTTTTTTATAAACTCCATTATTACTTAAAATATCACAGATGTGTCTCTACAAACAAGTCCTCACGGTATTTACGACAGTTAAGTGTCACAGAAAAGTTTTCAGGTATCTGTGCCTTTTGTTGCCCAGATTTATCACCTAGGAAACTAACTGATTAAGAAGCCAGCTACCACCAGAATAATCGTTTAGCTACCTTTTGTCTCAGTCACAGTTTTTCATATCAAATTCTGTAGTTTAATAAAAAGATATTGTTCTGTCATCAAACAAGGGCATTTTCATAATTCTATGATATAGTATTATAGTTCCTATAGTAAGATATTTTTCATATTTGTTAACAGCTATGCAAAATAGTTTTGAAAAAACAAAAATGGTTAATTTTAATGTTCTTAAAATTAAGAACATCTGTCCATCAAAAGACAAATAGAAAAAGATGAAAAGATAATCCACTGTGAAAAGATACTTTCCACATATGGCTGACAAAGAATTAATGTTCGCAACATATGAAGAAGTCTACTCGTCAGTTAAGAAAAAGAAGGACAACTCCATTGGAAAATGGGCAAGAAAGTTAAACTAACATTCACAAGAAGTTATTGAAATGGTCAATAAACTGCCTAAAAGATATTCAAGGTAACTACTAATTAGAGGAATACACATTAAAACCACAGGTCCATGCTACCGTAAACCTACCAGCTTGTCCTAAATTTTAAAGTCAGAATATCAATACTGACAAGAACATAGAACAACCGGAACACTTTTGTACTGCTTTTGAGAGTACAAATAGATGAAAAGCATATTAGAAAACAGTTTAATGCTGAACATGGTGATGCATGCCTGTAGTCCTAGTTACTCAGGAGGCTGAGACAGGATGATCGAAAGTTCATATTTGGTAAGACCCTGTCTCAAATTTTTTAAAAGACCTAGGAGCATAGCTCAGCACTCCCTGGGTTCAACCTCAAGTACTGAAAAAGAAAAAAATTGACAAATTATATAGTAATATAATATAATTTTGACATGTGTGATATACATATATGCACAATGCATATTTACCTATTTAGTACATTACACACACACATGCATGCATGCACTCACACACACATATACTAATAGAAACTCCGGCCACCTATACCAAGAAAATTGTGCAAAATAGTTGTTAGGGTCACTGGGTAAGGGAAGAACTGGAGATAAGCCAGTGTCCATCAACATTCATAGTATTTTTTCACTAATATAAATATCAGTGTTTAAAAGTAACAATAAGTTGATTAGGAATACAACTGGATGTGGTACAACCTTTAAAAATAGCAAGAAAATGAAACACAAAATTGAGAAAAATACTATCTCTGAGGGACAAAGGGGAAGTGAGGGCAGGAAGAGGAACCTGGGATTTCAATGACCATGTCATTGTTTTCTCAAAAATTAGGTCATGGTGTGTAAATACCCATCTTGGTTATTCATTATATGTTATTTATATACTAATATAAAACAAAATGAAATTACTAGAAAAATAGAATTCAAAAACCTAAAAATGGTTATTTTATAAAACTATGTTATTGCCTCCTCTGGGATATTAGCTGCATTTCATCTAGATTTAACAGTCTAGAGAATGAGTTGGAGATATGCATGTGGCTATTTCCAGCATATGAAATATTCCAATAATTAGACTTTAACAGATCAATATTTAAGAGTATTCTTAAATGTTCTTTGATTTACAGAATTTTTCTCAAAGTTAGGGTAATATTTATACATTTCTCAGAAGTATTATGCATGCTTTAAATAATTCAAACATATTTAGAAATTGCCATTCTTAAATACTGTTTTCAAAGTAAAGTAAGTGTGATTATATTATTGATATGTTATTAGGTTTTGCTGAGTAAAGCTGTTTCCACACATAAACATCTTGGCCACCTGCAACTGTTTGTCAGTAGACTTGGTTTGAGAACACTAGTAGTAATTGTAAACTTAGGAATGTGTGACAAGCTAACAGCCAGCTGTGCATATCCTGACTTTTTCCAGGTGTTAAAATAAATATGACCATTTGGCTCACTTGTAACTCAACAAAATATTTCATGATTCATTAGCTTAAAAATCCATTTATAATTTTTATTGGAGTAGATAATGTTATATTCATTTGAAATGACAAAATACATGTCCAGAAATATTTGTATTATCATTACATATATTCCATGGTCATTTTACAAAATGAAAGAATTCAAATGTAATGGTTGTATAAATTTTTAATTTTTTTCACAGGAAAGTACTAGTGAGTCACTTTGTCTATAGGGATCAAAAAAAAAAATGAAAAAAGAAAAGATGAAAGTATACTTTTTGTTCAGTCAAAATTCAACTTGCCTTGGTAGAATCAAGTTCCAAAGTGATGTAAGCATTACTTTGGTACATATCATGTATTTGATAATTTCCTGATGATTACTAGTATTTACCATACACCTGCTGTTAGGTATTTGCCTTGGGTAACTACTGATTCACGCAAGGTTCCTGAGGGAGAAAATTTATCCCTGTTCTATATTCCATTAGAATAACATGCAGCTTCACACATTCCAGTCTATACTGGATTTTACAAGGTGTAATCAACAAATATGATGAATTAAAAATTATTATTAACTTATATTTAAATAATATTATTTTTGAAATATTATCATATTAGCTTTTCCGCCCCGCCCCCCCCCCCCCGGGCTCGTGTGCCGCTCCGGCTGCTCCGCGCTCGCTCTGCGCTCCGGGCTCCTGCTAAGCTAGCGGGGCCGCGGCTCCCTTCAGCCACTATCATGATTACCTTTCGGGACCTCATCAGCCATGATGAGAAGTTCTCCGACATTTACAAGATCCGGGAGATTGCGGGCGGACTGTGCCTGGAGGTGGAGGGCGAGATGGTCAGTAGAACAGAGGGTAACTGATGACTCGCTCATTGGTGGAAATGCTCCGCTGAAGGCTCGGAGGGCGAAGGTACCGAAAGCACGGTAGTCACTGGGCTGGATATTGTCGTGAACCCTCACCTGCAGGAAACCAGCTTCACAAAAGAGGCCTACAAGGAGTACATCAATGATTATATGAAATCAATGAAAGGCGAACCTGAAGAACAAAGACCAGAAAGGGTAAAGCCTTTTATGACAGGGGCTGCAGAACAAATCAAACACATCCTTGCTAATTTCAAAAACTATCAGTTCTTTATTGGTGCAAATATGAATCCAGATGGTGTGGTTGCTGTCCTGGACTACCGTGAGGATGGTCTGACCCCATTTATGATTTTCTTTAAGGATGGTTTAGAAATGGAAAAATGTTAATGGATTCCATGGTTACCTTGGATCAATAACTTGACATAACTGGCTGCTGCTTGTCATCCACACAACACCGGGATTTTAGACAAATGGGACTGATGTCATCTTGAACGCTTTGTTTATTTTGACCGTGCTTTATTTGGAGTGGAGGGATTGTTTTTTAGGGAAAAAAAAACATGTCATGTAGGTAGTCTAAAAGTAAAGAGCATTTAAACTAAAAAATGTATATATATTATAATATTAACTTCCAGAACTGCTTCAGAAAGTGGCAAGAACAATGGCCTAGTGTGTTCGAAGACAGGGGAGTTATTTTGAGGAGAATTAATAGAATGTTTTTTTACTGTAGTAATTTTTAAATTTAAAACATTCATATATTTTTGATCATATCATTTAGATATTTACACTAGAGTTTTGCCCAATCTTTGATCAGTATTCATCCAATATTATAAATGCTCAAATACTGCCTCATTCTATTTC